>NW_021634286.1:0-57753 GCF_004799145.2 Neltuma alba | reverse complement strand
AAGTGTGTCGACGGCTTCATCCATTTCATAGGGAAGCAGTTTGCTGACGACGGCCGGAGAGGGATTCTCGATGACGTGGTTGAGGCGACACCTGACTCTGGTTTCTATGTAAGGGACGCCGTCGTCGTTGCAGTCTACGAAACTGTTATCTATGAGTTTTCGGCGAGTGGGTAGTAGTAGTCGGATAAGACTTTAGATAATGATTTCTTGAGGTGGTCGGAAGCATCGTCGTCGATGCATCCTAGGTTTGAAGTGCGAGTATCGTAGAAATAGACCCATGAATTGTTGACTTCCGGACATAACTGATCGAGGAAGGAGAGATGGTAATGACGAAGATGAGGTGTGAGGTGTAGGAGAGCAAGGCTTTACGATTTTTACGATTTCCTTAGAGATTATTTCAACTTCTATCTTCATTTTCTCAGTGCTTCTGGTTATCATTAGTGCATGTATCTATTTATATTAAGACACGCTAGAACTTGCATCTTGGGACCGGTAAGCGTTTAAACGCAGATGACTCACATTTTTAAAACTAAAAAATTGTGATATAACTAGAGAAAGAGACAATGATAATTAAACAAAATTTAATACTGCATTTTGTGATTAATATAAGAGTTAGATAACTAATTTATAAATATTAAAAATTAGTTAAATTAGTTATTTGTAAAAAATAGATATTGTCTTACTTAAAATACCTTATCCTAATTATGTGTATTGAAAATATCTTTTGATATAAACTTCTTAATATATGCAATCGTCTGTCATTAGGATAAATATTGAAGATAAAGTGGATGAAATCTTATATTTAGGACAAAACGGAATCTCCAACTAGCTATTATATTAAGTGTAAGGTAATAAAATTTAAATCATTGAAATATTTGTAAATAATTCGAGTTAGATCAGGTATGTATCCTGGTAGATCGATATCCATTGGCAACAAGTTATTAACGAATTAATCCTATAGTATAAGCTAGCTGTTTTGTTTTTTCTGTCTAGCTGTTTTCTTAATTCTCTTTGCTGGCCGAAACAGACAGTTTTGTGCTCTTCTTACTGGCGTCTCTTATTTAGGATATTCCTTTATGTTTATATTACTAATTTATATATAAAGTCTAGGTCGATCACTTTTGTTAATACAATTTTGGTGTTATTAACAATCCCAATAATTAATTGAAGCAACACAACATAATATTCTGCCGGCCGTCTTGTTGATGCATGTGTATATGTCATTGGAACGATAACGGATGATGCCCAGTATCATGATATAATTGTTCTAGAATGATTTTTGCCTTGTTCTTGTTAATACTTGTTTAAGAATATCAACAATATACTTGCAAATAATGCGCATATATGTGTGTGTGTGTATTTATATACCTTATCATATTCTCAAGAACGCTGCAAATGAAGAAAGAAGGGAAGGAGAGATGACTAGAAGGCTTACTCCAGGTGAAATCTAAACTATGTTTGGATGGAGAAAAAAAAAGTTACTAAAGGAAATAGAGGGGATGGAATAGTACTAAAAAGGAAAACTTCTAAAAAATAAAAAAAAAATTATAAGGCAATCTTGTTTGAGTGTTAAGTACTAAATGTGAACATAATTTTTAATAGAAATTCGAATATTAATTTTTCAAATTATGAAAAACTCACTCCTTTTTTTTTTTTTTTTACTAGACTCCATCCATTTGGTCCTTTAGTCCATAAAATAGCTTATTCATAAGCTTGCTTTTGCTATCCCATTGGCCCATTATCGATTGGCAATCTGAACCTAATCTCTTTGGTCACGGGCAGTGCAGTTTGGGCCTATGTTTAGTCCAAACCTATTTTGAGTTCGGTGATGAATACTCCTTAATTTAGACCACTTTTGAGGATTTAGGATTTAAAACTCTTCGTAAATCTTACAAATATGCAAAATAACGTCTCATATTTTTTTCTCAATTTTTCTAGATCTTAACAATTGGGAAAATGGCTAATAAAAAACTTTGAAAATATGAAATGCTCGAATTGGAACCCCCACATACATGATTTCAGAAAAGTGCAACACCTAAATTGAAATTTTAAAGTTCAAACAGAAAGATCCCGGCGGCAGCAAGTCATCAAGCCATAGCCGTCACCTGTGTTGGAGCTCCCACGGGAGGATTCGTTTTAGAAAGTGGCGTAGGTAGCGTAGGTAGGATTTGATATTTTTAAATGTTAAGTTATTAAATTTGTTTCAAATTGATAAAAATTACCTATTTTACTTTTTGATTTACTCTCATTTCTCTTACATTTAAAATTCTCTCTCCTTCTTGTAACAAAGGTTAAAAGTAAAAAAACTATCATTAATTATCCTGTATTCCTGTCAACCTTTTTATATTTTAGACCAAAATTTTTTATAATCAACTTTTTATATTATAAACCGGAGGGAATATCAATTTATGAGTTTGATAAATTAGTTTGAAAGAAAAAATAAATACAAGAGATAAAATATATTAATTCTTACATTTAATAATATCTCTGGTCCTTAATGTAAAAACTAATTTGACTTCTGTTTTGATTCTAAATAAGATCCAAGCTATTTCGTTTCTTATATTTATCCCTTTTTTTTTAATATAGTTGTTGTAGTAATGATAATTCTAATTAATACATTTGATTAGTAATAATTTTTGAAAAGACAATACTTATTTATTACAAATAACTAACTTAACTAATTTTTTTAATTTACTCAAATTGGTCAACTAGCTCTTACGTTATACTATCTTCAGTCATTAATATAAGAGCTAGTTTGACTTTTAATTTGGTCCTAAATACAAGACTCTATTCTATTTTGTCTTTCATATTTATTTATTTTTTGTCAAAGTAGTCCTTGCAGTAGTTGCACATGTTAAACGTTCCATCAAATAGTAGTTTAGCTAATACACATATTAGTAAGGATATTTAAGAAAGAGAACATATATTTATTATAAATAACTAATATAATAAATTTTTTTAATCTACGTACTTAAATTAGTTAATTAGCTCTTATATTAAGAACTAGAGGTAGTATTAAGCACCAGAGGTGGTAGTAAAATTCACCCTTTACTAGTTGCTACATCATTTATGACACGAAGAGTACAACATATTTGTGTGTGTATAATATAAAATTAAAATCCGGGCTCTTGCTCATTCATTTTTAATATATACACACAACACACACACACACACACACACACACACACACACACACACATATATATCTCCTTCATTTACAAGTTATAACTTGTCATAGCTAGCCACTTACGAAGCGTGCGTGAGGGGCACAAGTAACTCCTGACTTTTGTGAACTAATAATCAATCTAACGAGAAGTTATGCGCTGACAGAAAATTTACTAATTGTTACGGTAAACGTTTTAAATTACTTTGTTTAAGCTTATAAGGTTAAACTTTTGAATTTTTTCTTTATGAATAAAACCAATCGAAAACTTTTTATAAACAAGAAAATTGAGCTTAAACAATGCGTGCAAGCTACCAATGATCTCTTGGTTTAATTTTAAGTTGTTAGTGTATCTTCTAAATAAAAGAATTCATGTGTTTTCAAATCAAACTAGAATAGCTAGCAAGTATCAGAAGTTAGATGATGAAGCTAACATCCGTTTAAAAATGCTTTATCATATTAGAGAGCATAGTAAATAATTTAGTTGATTTGAGTAGTATTTGACAAATTTATTAACTCTTGTAAGCTACCCTAGCCCAAAAAAAGAAAAAAACTCTCGTAAGTTACCAACAAGGATTGGGTCTAACAGAATAGCGAACTAAAGTTCAAATCCTTGTTAAGAAAAATGTTCACATTTTGTGCTCAACAGTATTTCGAATAGGATTATTTTTAACCGGAAAATACCTGTGTGTAGTACAAAAAAAAAAACTCTTGTAACCTAATCATTCTACCAACAAGTTCCTAATCAAAATTACATTATTGATTCAAATTAACAAGTAAACATTTTATAACACTTTCTTGGGAGATTAGACTTTTGACTCCTTAGTACCAAACAAAGTAAAGCCGATTATGACTTCCATCATCAAGAAAACTTATTATATAGTTGACAAATGAAAGTGGACAATTGACTATAGTACAGTAAACCCTAAAATAAACAACCAAGCCATACGATAAATCCAGAGCAAGTAGTAAAACATCATTTTAACCCCGCAGTAGAAACATGTGCGAGAAGTTGCTCATCGTGTTCAAATTTAGCCATGTCCTCCTCCGTGAGGCTAACATAAGCTTCAATGCCACCGCTTGACTTAGTGTCTTTGAAGGTAACCACATTCTTAAATTTCCACGTTGGCGGTCCCACCCACGTCGGATTCCCCCAACCAAAATCAACCTCGTATACCGGAAACCAACACAATGAAGAGAAAGCAAAGCAACGGCAATCTCTCCTTCTTCCCCACCACCAGTTGATCTAACCATCTCTTCTTTCTTCTGTTGAGGATTCCACTGTTCACATTCTCGAAGCTTCGCAATAAAACCCTTATCCATCTTATTTAACTCTTCTCTTAACTTCCTTCCCATATCATGACATTCTCCTTCTCGTCTAACGTTGGAAACGTTCTCATCGGCCAGTAATAGTTGCCGAACGCATATTCTGGTAATGGAGGATCCATTCTTGGTCGTAGATTTGCTGCCCATGCACCCAACTGAATCTTTTCTTTTTGCTTCCTTCTTCTTCTTCTTCTCCCCCTTAGTGGCTTCAAGAAACCTCGTCCATATGAAAGTTGACAATACTTCAACTCTTGAAGGTGGTTTCTGGCCTTCCAGAATGTTCTTCGCCACCTTCTCCGAGTATTTTGATCTCAGAGATTCTACTGCAGATGCTTCAAATACGAATCTGTTGCACACGATCTTTTCCTTCGGGACGAGACAATCCGGGTCGTATCCCGGCATGTGTTTTGGCGGGAAGAGTGCGGATGATTCGAAGTGGGTCGTGATGTGTTCCGGGTTGCCGCCGCGTGTCACGGTGGCCCAGCTCTTCACGAACTGGAAGTAAGACAGTGCATCGGCGATCTTGTGGGAGATGCATATACCAATGGCCATTCCGCCACATTCAAAGACATTAAACTGAACACCTAGGACTGTGTCAACGGCTTCATCCATTTTAAACGGAAGTAGTTCGCCAACGTCGGCCGGAGAAGGGTCGTCGATGACGTGGCTGAGGCGGCACCGGACTCTGGCTTCTGTGTATGGGACACCCTCGTCGTTGCACTCTACGGGTTAAGTTCTTGGCCATGAGTCTTCCTGCGAGTGGGTAATACTGAGTTAAGACTTGAGATAGCGATCTCTTGAGGCGGTCGGAGATGTCGATGATGTCGAATTTTTGTGCAGCAGCATCGAAGAAGTAGACCATAGAATTGTTGACTTGGGGAGTGATCTGGTCGAGGAAGGAGAGATTATAGCGACGAAGATGTTGAGGTGTAGGAGACGAAGGTTTCACGATTTGTGCAGAGATTACTTCCACTACTTCTGGCCTCATTTTTCTGTCGTGCTTCTCTTTATATTGCCCCACCCAAACAATTCATTACTCTATCATCACTATTTATACATCGCTATTATTTGTCCTCCTATTAAAAAAGAAGAAGAAGAAGTTTTCGTGTAATATCAACAATATTAGTAATGGTTTTTAGTCCACATGTGATCAAGAGCGAAGTTGCGTGCAGTACATATTAAGACGGGATCTTTTGGAAAATTTTTGGGGGGAAACAATGAGATGGTCGCTTTGGTGACTTACACATATATATAGCATTGATGAGCATTTTCCTTGAGGAGAAAGTTTTGGTGCTAATAACCTGGGGACTAATTAATTAGATGGATTAAAACCATGGTTTTAAAGGTGCTTTTACGGTGTATGGAGTAAATATATGGAGGAATTTGCCTTGTTCTGCGGAAAAGTGCTTCCAAACACCCCCTAAGATTAAAGTCGTCTCAACAAATGTGTTTATGAGGATTTAAACTTTGTTCTTCTTTTTATGGGAGTGAGACTGTCTACCATCTCAACTAACAATTTATTAATAAGATTACATTATCTATATTATTTTAGATTTTGTACGCATTAAAATAATTTTTTAAAAATAAATTAAAAAGTTAAATTCATACTGTTCAAATTAAACCTGAAAAATCCAAATTCCAATGGGGATAATGTCTTGTTTCTTGAATCTTAAATAGAAGACAGGTATTTGACAAGATATTATTAAATATGTCCATTGATGGATTCTCCGCACCACAATGAATATAATTAGCCGTATACCTGTCTTGCGAGAGTCATTTAATAAGCTAATAGATGGAATGATAGCATTTATTTTAGGTAAAATTTCACTAAAAAGACCTCTGTGAACCAATATTGATGACTATAAAGTATCTAGAGTTATTGTTTTGAAGACCAATAGATAGTTAATTAACAGTCAAATCATACAAAAATCGAATTATTTTTTCAAAAAGACCATCATGCTCTTCAACTTATTTTAAATATTTTTCTTCAAAATTAGAAATTTCCCATTGGATCATTGCATTTCCTCCTATATATAGCTACTTCTTTCCTTGGAATATTTATGGAAAGTCCTTCCTTCTCAGAATCTTTTGCTATCACGAAACAGCCACTTTAAAAATCCCTACGCAGGAAAGATAATTTTAATAATAGAAGAGATGTTCGAGTAATACTACCTCCAGTCCTTAATATAAGACCTTATTTGATTTTTATTTTGGTCCTAAATATAAGACCATAATCTACTTTGTCTCTCATATTTATATATTTTTTCCCAATGTAGTTCTTCTAATAATGGTAGTTCTAACTAATACACTTGATTAGCAAGGATATTTTAGAAAAGACAACACCTATTTATTATAAATAACTAACTTAGCTTCTTTCCTTAATTTCCTCAAATTAGTCAACTAGCTCTTATAATTAGAACTGGAGATAGTATAATTTTTAAAAGAGGTCTCTATATGTATTCTTTATAAAAAATAAATCTGCCTATCCTTTTTTTTTTTTTGGGGAAAAGCATATTCTACTTTTATTGTAGTAATATTTTATTTCCCACAACCATCCTCAATTTGCATTGAGACAGAAAATCAAAGTATCCGATTTTTATTCTTTTTGCCATCAAATATCCCGATTTTCTTTAATACTTTATCGTATTAGATTGATTACAACTTTTGGACGTAGGTTTTTGCTAACATAATAATGGTTAATATTATCTTTAGTCCCTAAAATTTGATCTCATTTTGATTTTGATTTCTAAATTTGAAATCAGTAGTTTTAGTTTCTAAAATTTGATTTCATTTTGGTTTGCCTAAAGATTTTTTGTTCTTAAAATAGACAATGTTTTAAAGACCAAAACCATTAGTTTCAAATTTCAGAACCAAAATTAAAATGATTAAGCTGAAATTTCATGGATTAAAGATGATATTAACTGCAATAATGTGCAATAGAAGATTTGACTTGTAAGCTAATCAAACAAGTTGCACCATAAGCAAAAAAACACACACATTGTTCCAATAAATAAGTAAAATTATTACTATAACACTTTAACTCCAACAGATGATACGTGCATAACTTTTATCCAAAGAAGAATTGCTCTGAGACACTGGCTACAGAACACAAGTCCTACTAGTGTCTCTCTTTCTAGAGGAGGAATGATGCTATATCCCTCTATGTAAGGAGACTGTAATATTGCAATGCAAGTCCCTATTCTTGCTTTTTTTTTTTTTTAGAGAATAATTGTCACCATTTTGATACTCGAGACTACTGCTTTAGTAATACTTTGATTATGGATATCAACATCCCTGTGAGAGCATTCCATGAACAAGCAATGTCTGAAAAAGCGATGAAACCCTTTATTTCTTGTAAAATTGAAGTTGGTGCTTGATTTTCCTTCATGTAAAGCTAGATTCCTACTTAGCCACAAATGTTGGAGTATAAAATACCTTTCACTACAAAAAAATATGTTAATTCTAGCGGTTATGGTGTTACATTTCTAGCGGTTTTTAACCGCAACAAATAACATTTGTAGCGGTTAAGGAACCGCTAGAAAAAACAGGGTTAGAAAAAAATTCTAGCGGTTATCGCAACCGCTACACATCATGGTCAAACGATAGAAAATTTCTAGCGGTTCCGAACCGCTAGAAAATATCTGAAGGAGACACATTCCTAGCGGTTATAAAACCGCTAGAAACTTCCCCGGAAAAATTTCTAGCGGTTTATAACCGCTATAGAAACCTGCTAAACGGGAATTAAATAATTTCAGTAGCGCGCGAAAATTACTAGCGGTTATAGAACCGCTAGAAATGTTTGGGAAATTAAATTTTCACACCAATTTGAATTTTAGAATGGCGGGAAACTTTTCTAGCGGTTTTAACCGCTAGAAAGTTTGGCGCGAAATTTAAATTTGACGAAATATTTCTAGCGGTTTGAACCGCTAGAAATGTTTACCGTGCCAGAAAAAAAAATTTATGGTTTTTCATATTATAATTTTAAAAACCATTAAATAAATTATTTTGAAGAATTTTTGTTAATTTGTATAATTAGTTATATGTTACATTTTATATATTCAAATTTGTAATAAAAAATATGTAATTACATTATGAATGTGTTAAAAGAAGTGAATTTAATCTAATAAGATAATTTAATTGAATATTTAATAAGATAGTTGAATTGAAGATGATATATTTTGGAATATTGAACCTATAGTATTAAGTTGATGAGTATTTGAATCAGTGGAGGAGGCATGCATGACAAATGTGGAGAAGAAAAATCTGAAAGGAGAAAATGAAAGGAAAGGAGAAATAAATATGTTAGTAAATTTTAAATAAAAACAAATAAAAGATACAATGAATTATAAAATAAAATTCACTTACCATAGAGTAAAGAGAAAAAAACCACAATATGAGATAGTAAGAAAAAAAGAGAGAATTATGAAGAAGAATAGGAGAGGAAGGAAAAGAGATGGAGTAAATGAATGTAGAGAAGATATGGTATTTATAGAGATCAGCGACACATTGTAGCGGTGTTTTTGTAGCGTTTTATAACTTTTTGTAGGTTATTCATTTTCTAGCGTATATAAAAGCGCTAGTAGTTAGTAGCGGTTTATATGTAGCGGTTATTAACCGCTAGAAATTTAGTATTTTTTATTTTTAAATCTGAACGAATTTTAATTTACAGGTATGTATTTTGTAGCGGTTCATAACCGCTACAAATTTTTCACGAAATTGTAATTTGTAGCGGTTATTAACCGCTACAAATTACAATTTTGTGAAAATTGTAATTTGTAGCGGTTAATAACCGCTACAAATTACAATTCGTGAAAAAATTTGTAGCGGTTATGAACCGCTACAAATGAAAATTTTTTATTTTTAAAAAAATTTTACGAATTTTAATTATACATATGTATTTATGGACGAAAAATTTGTTAAATAATTTATTTTGGATGCTGCTACTCTCCATCATCATCCGGCCTGAAAGGACATATTTTAAAAAAATTTGTTAAATTTATGTTGTATTTGGAAAAAATTAGTAATTAGTAGTTAATTATTTAAATAATTTAAGAAAAGACGTGTACCTGATAAGTGGCAAATTATCATCTCCTTGAGGAAAGAAGTCTTCAAAATTCGAGGGTTGGAAGGGTTCACTGTCGTAAATAATGTCACCATCACCCATATCGTAAAGATCCCGTGGCTTGAGGTGAACGACCATATTCCAGTCTTTATGTTTCTCGTCCTCGACATAGTAAATTTGGTGTGCCTCAGAAGCAAGGATATATGGCTCATCATCTTCAGATGCCCCCGTATGAATAAGTCTTGAGAAATTGACTGAGGTGATGCCCAAATGGTCAGTAGCGAGTCCCCGTGAAGTTGTCGTATTTGCCCAGGAGCATTTGAACAGTGTCACGGTGAAAAGCTGGTAAGTCAACTCAATAATGTCAATTAGCTTTCCATAGTAAGTGACGCCTCCAAAGCGCATATCGCCATCACTACTGCTAGCATAACATCTCGTTCCGAATGTCCCGCAAACTCCAGAGTTTTGTGTGAGCAATCCCTGATCACGTGCAACCGTACAGAACTTGAAGCCGTTGACATTGTACGCGGTAAACCTTCGTGCATGGTCTAACGGACCGAGAGAAAGAGCTCTGAATTCATCTGTGTATGGGCTGTTGTCATTACGTATTCGACGTGTAAACCAACTGGGAAACTCTTTGTGGACTCTTTTATCAATGTCAGCAGAACGCGCACGGCCCCGTAGCTGACGCCTGAGATAACTCCTAAACTCACTATAGTAAAGTGTAATTTGTTAGAAGAGTCAGTAAGAAACAAATATAAAGTGTAAAAGCTAGTGAGCTTATATGATATATATACTTACTGCATGAAGGGTTCAACTTGGCTGCAATTTATCAAAACGTGTCTGTGTGCCTGGAGTTTCTCTGTAGGAGTGAGTCTGAAGAATTCATATCCTCCAACTGGTTTCCCAACAGGAGGAAATAAAGTTGACGTGGAAGGACCGGGAGGAGAATCATCTACGCGACGCGGGCGGTTAAAAGATGTCTCCATGTCATCAAAGTACCTCGAACAGAAAGTTAGGACCTCATCTCCGGAATAACCTTCTGCTATTGACCCCTCAGGCCATGCCTTATTCCTAACATATGATTTTAATTTCCCAAGTACCTGTAAGTTAAAATTGCATTAATAATTACGAGTAAATGAAAGAACAATGTGAAATTTAAAGAGGCGGGAATAAAAGATAATCTAGTACCTCTCTATAGGGTACATCCATCGATAGTGAACTGGGCCAGCAACCTTTGCTTCTCGAACAAGGTGGACAGTCAAGTGAACCATAACAGTAAAGAATGATGGAGGAAATATCATCTCCAAGTGACAAAGTGTAAGAATAATTTTATTTTGCAGCTGATCAAGCTCTTCCGCTACCAAGACCTTCGCACACAACTTCTTGAAAAATGAACATAATTCTACCAAAACCACCGATACATCAGAAGGAAGTGTGTTTTTCAAGGCCAATGGAAGTAACTGTTGCATAAGAACATGAGAGTCATGACTTTTCAACCCAGTAACCTTTCGAGCCTGCAGATCGATACACCTTGAGATGTTGCTAGAATATCCATCTGGTACTTTTATGTTCTTCAACGTCGAGAGGAAGATATCCTTGTTCTGCTTTGTCAAGGTGAATTTAGCTGGCTGAAACTTGTCGTTTTCATCAGGCCAAGCCTCTTCACGAATTCCCCAGGCCCGTAAATCTTTTCTAGCTGCGAGATGGTCTTTGGACTTTCCAGCTTCATTGAGCAACGTATATAGCACATTATCGCACACATTTTTTTCAATGTGCATAACATCCAAACTGTGTCGTAGCAAATTAGATTCCCAATAAGGAAGAGTGAAAAATATGCTTCTCTTCCGCCATTGCATAGGTTGCGTATCAGATGTCCCACGAGATCGTCGTCCCAATCGTTCGGGATCCACACTCTTACCAAACTCGATATGAACATCTTCTAACTGCCGCAAAATATCCATACCAGACAAAGTAACAGGAGGATCTCTCTTCTCCTGTTTCCCATCGAAGCGAATCCGTTGCAATCTAAGTCTGTGCTTGGAATCAAGGAACCGTCGATGTCCTATGAAGCACCACTTGCGACTGTGTGGAAGGCGACATGGCACAGAATCAAAATTGCACTCAGGACAGGCCAACCCAGTATGCACATTCCAGCCAGACAAAGTTCCCAAACCGGGAAAATCACTTATTGTCCACATCAAGGCTGCACGGAGATTGAATAGTTGCTTGTCATGTGAGTCATATGCCTCAACACCATTCGTCCATAGGTCGAGCAATTCGTGTATCAACGGTTGCAGGTATACGTCAATATCATTTCCTGGTGCTTTCTTGCCAGGAATGATCATGGAAAGCAAAAAGGAGCTCTGCTTCATGCACATCCAAGGTGGTAGATTGTATGGAATTAACACCACCGGCCAGATACTGTAACTTGTGCTCATGTTTCCGAAGGGATTAAAACCATCGGTTGCCAATGCAAGACGTACATTTCTAGGATCATTGGCAAAGTCTGGAAATTTCGCATCAAACGCTTTCCACGCCTCCGAGTCTCGTGGGTGCCTTAACCTACCATCTAGGTTTTCCTCAGTCGCGTGCCACCTCATGTGCTGAGCCATTTTTGATGACATATACATTCTTTGCAACCGTGGTTTCAAAGGAAAGTATCTAAGAAAATAATATATTAAAAATTTAAAATACCGAATATTTTTAGAGACGGAACAAGTAACACGCTGTAATAATTTGTACCTGAGAATTTTGGCCGGTTTCTTCTTTTGCTTCTTGCCCTTTCGTACCGACTTATAGCGTGACGTCTTGCATCTCGTACAAATCTCTTTGTTGGCATCATCTCCCCAGTATAGCATACAGTCGTTTGGGCATGCATCTATCTTCTTATAGTTCAAGCCAAGCTTGTTAATAATCTTTTTTGCTTCGTAAAAAGACGGAGGGAATTCAGCTTGGGGGAAAGCATCTCCCAGTAATTCCAGCAACATAGACATCGCCTTGTCAGTCATACCGCACAAGCATTTGATGTGATACAGCCTCACCAAGAATGACAACTTCGAATACTTTGTACACCCAGAATAAAGAGGCTTGTCAGCTTCGGTCATGAGGTCAAAAAATTCCCGAGCAGTTTCGTTTCTTAGAAACTCCGGTTGAGGTCCCTCTACTTCATCTTCGTTGGGATTCGAGCTTTCGTGAACACCAAAAGCATCACGCACAGCATCATTCACGGCATCGGCCTCATCCACTCGAACTCCCATCCGTGAAACTACTGGCACTGACTCAGCACCCATATCTAGCCGTTCCCCATGTAGTTGCCAAAATACGTACTCTCGCGGAAAAGGCTTAAAGATTAAATGTTCCCTAACAATATCTTTGGGATGCCACTTTTTGAAATTACATTTAGGACAGGGACACTGAATCTTACCATTTACGGCAGCATTGGCGAAAGCAAAATCCAAGAAATAGTTTAGACCAGCCAAGTATTGCGGAGTCGACCGGTGCAAGTTGATCCACGACCTATCCATGACTAATAATGCTCAAATTTCGTGAAAATATGCCACAGAGCTCAAAGAGAAGTTAAAATGAAATTCAGTTGAAGTGCTTCAGCTTATAAAGGAGGGTGGAGGAACGGTCATTTTTTTGTAGCGGTTACAAAACCGCTACAAATTTGTAGCGGTTTTAACGGAAAATTTCAATTTCCAGCGGTTATTAACCGCTAGAAATTCTAAATATCGGTTACAAACCGATAGAAATTTCTAGCGGTTTAACGGGAATTTTCTCTCCATCTGTTTTGAATTTCTAGCGGTTTTATAACCGCTAGAAAATTCGGTCAAATTTGATAATTTTCTAGCGGTTCTGGTGAACCGCTAGAAAATTTGACAATTTTCTAGCGGTTCTCGTGAACCGCTAGAAAATTGTCAAATTTTCTAGCGGTTGAATTTTCTAACGGTTTTTGAACCGCTACAAACGCTATTATTTTTAGAAAACCGCACAATAAATTAATAACAACGAAAATATATTATAATTATGATTATAGAATTATTTCGAGTAATTAATATGTTTAACGTGTTTAATAAATTGTAATGTTGATGTTGTAATAAATAAATAAATATTTCAATATTAATTAGTACTTGACATAAATAAAATTATAGAAATAAATCAATAAAGGAAACAAATAAATATAAAATTTAGATAAATATCTAAATAATATATAAAACCGTAAAATCAAGATTCTAATAAAATCCGATACAATGAAAGCAAATCATGGGTGGGGGGCAGAAGCAGCATCATCGGGATCATCCTCTGCTGAATCCTCCGGCTGACGGTGGGCAGGCCGCTCAACCTGCTGGGACTGGACTGGCGGATGGCGGGGGTAGGGGCGGGACTGGTGGCATGTGTAGGTCGGGGATGTCAGGAACCGAGATATTTGGAGCTATACTGACCACCACATGACGCAGAGCCGTAGCAGCTGCCAAGAGCTGGTCAAGCTGCGTCTGGAGCTGACGATCACGCTCCTGGAACTGACGATCACGCTCCACGATCCTGGCCTTGAACTCTTGTCTGAGCTCCTCTCGCAATTCCTCTGAAGATGAGGAACCCGGCCGCTTCGCACTCGCATGAGAGCTCCCAGCAGTATATGAAGGGCCAGCGCCACTTGAGCGGGGCAACCTAGTCGGTGTAGGTCCAAGTCCAAGCCCGCTAACTCGACCAGGGTGCTGCGGCCGGCCACGACCCGCTAAAAGTGAGGCGTGGGATCCAAGGCAGACCCCTGAGACTCACGCAACTCGGAATCGACCTGAGTCATCCGTGCCTACCAAAATTAATATAAAGAAGTTAATTATAATATAATGATATCTACACTGTGATATTATATTAATATTTAATTTATTACTTACCGCTATCTCCTCAACCTCATCCGACGCACGCCCGTCTCGGGGTCTATACACCATCGGCCACATCTCGCCATAAGTGGGCGTGTATCCCCGCTCCTGCTGCGTCTTTTCTATCTGTAAATGAAATCAAAGAAATAATTAGTTACAAATTAAATACATCTACATATTTAATAAATTTATTTCAAGTACTCACAATCTCGTCATAAGTGATCGCAAAGCTCCTGGATCCAGCCCTATGACGTATCGTCTGATGCCTGACGCTCCTAGCATTTCTCCTAGAAAGAGCCTGAAGCAAAATGTAAAAAAATTAAATTAAATGAGTCAAGTCGGATAAAAAATAAAGAAATTATAATTAATACAATATTATCATACCATCTGGTCAGCCGTCATCCTAAAATAGACGTAAGTGGACCAGTCTTGGTCCGGGACTCCACCAGGTACATCTGCCAGTATCTCCTGGAGGGGCCTCGTCCCGTCACCTTTCTTCTCCCTCCACAGGTCGGCCCTCCTGTTCTTCCATGCCATCCCAAGCCTCTTGATCGTGTCAGCCCTCAACTCCTCCCCTAGAATAAATTTACTCTATGATTAAAATAATAAATTAACTAAATAACAAATTATAAACAAATAATTAAGCAATTTCAATAATCAAAAACAAATAATTAGTTTTTAACTAATTTAACAATATTATAAATAAAATATAAATTAATCAAAGTTAATAATAATTAAACAATTAAGTAATTTAAATGAAAAAATATTTTTACTCAACTAAATTTAAAATTATTATAAGTAATAAATTAATGAAATCAATAACAAATTATTTTCATTTAACTACTTTTAAATAATTTAAATTAAAATATATATTCATTTAACTACTTTAAAAATATTATAAATAACAAACAAATTAAATAAATAAAAAATTATAATCAAACAATTAAATTATTTGAAAACAAAATATATAATCATTTATTTAAATTAAAAAAAATTATAAATAACAATTTTATATTACCTTCATTATTTCCCAGCCTTGCTGCTTCTTGTCTGAGGTGATCTTCTTCCAGTCCTGCACGTAGATGGGGAACAGCGTCCACTGCTGACCAAGGAGGCGCACGTACTTGTTGTACAACTGGCCACCTTTCTTCGTCGGTTGGCCCAACTCATTGAGCGGCACAACCACTCGTCCGCCCGTCATCATAGACAGCTCTCTGGCTGTCAGCCTCCGATAGGACCTATTCCCCTCAGTGTCTGCAAAATTTAATTAAGAAATAAATTATATATCAATAAATTAATATAATTTCTATATAAATTAAATACTGATCAAAACTTTAAAAAGTTAAATAAATACTTACCGACAAATTCCACCTCATAACCAGCCTGACGTCTCGGAGCAGGACGCTGTGCAGCCTGGGGATACTCATTCCCCTGATCCTGCTCCTCCTCCTCCTCCTCCTCGTCAGCAGCATCAGCATGGGGTTGCTCATCCCCAGTAAAATGAGCCTCCTCAGTCCGCTCAACACCATCCTGCTCCATAAAACTGAGGATATCCTCCTCGCTCAGATCGTAGTCATGAATGCTGGGAAATGGCTCATCAGCATCATGATGAACCTCACTGGGTCCAGCTCTCTCAGGATCAACTGGGTCTTTCCCGTGTCGACGAGGCATCCTAATAACAACAAATAGTAATTATTTATAAATGAAATAAAAAAAATTAATTTATAAGCTATAACATAATAAAATTAATAAAATAAAACATAAAATAAAAATTATTTATCAATAAATTACTATTTTACCTGAAAATAAGGATCTGCAACTGAATCAGAACTCGAATATGTTTGTGAAGAAAATTCAACAGAGCTTCGCTTCCAGAACGATTGAAGAAGTGAGAGTGTGGGGGGGTATATATAGACCGAGACTTTCTAGCGGTTAGGCACAAAACCGCTAGAAATTTCTAGCGGTTTTGTGCCTAACCGCTAGAAATTCCCAACGGTCATATGACCGTTGGGAACTTTCTAGCGGTTCTAGGCCTGAACCGCTAGCAGTTTCTAGCGGTTATGACCGTTGGGAATTTCTAGCGGTTCTAGGCCTGAACCGCTAGCAGTTTCTAGCGGTTCGGCCGTGAACCGCTAGAAATGCTGGCGGTTCAGGACCGATCCGCTAGAATTTCTAGCGGTTCTAGCCGAACTGCTAGAAATTGCTAGCGGTTCAGGCCTAGAACCGCTAGAAAGTCTGGCGGTTCAGGACCGAACCGCCAGACTTTCTAGCGGTTCGGTCCAGAACCGCTAGAAATCTCTAGCGGTTAAGGACCGAACCGCTAGAAATTTCTAAACTCCTCGGGGAATGAAAAAAATTTCTAACGCTTCATGCATCAACCGCTAGAATTTTTCGGTGTCTAGCGGTTTATTAGCCTGAACCGCTAGAAAGTAAACGCTACAAATTTGGCGCCAAGTTCCCGCCAAAGCCCGGGGAGTATTCTAGCTCTCTAATTTTCTAGCGGTTAGGGGGTAACCGCTAGAAATGTGCGTTTAATGGTCAAACCGTCTGTATTTTGCAGCGGTTTTTATAGGAACCGCTAGAAATATCTGAAATTTCTAGCGGTTTTGTTTAACCGCTAGAAAGGTTCCGCTGCTACTTCTACAATTCCTTGTAGTGTTTTAATAACGTCCAAGTTTCTCCATCCTTGTAAGATTAATAACAATTATCAGCTTAATAAGCGAACACTTGAAATTAGCAAAAGACATGTTGTACAAGTTAATTAAAAAGCATCCAAGCCAAACTGCTTTCGTATAAGGGCATGGGATGTTTTAAAGTTTCATCATTTTGACATCCAAAAAGACATGATCCTGAGACATCGAGATGATGTTACCTTAGAACATCAAAGGAAGGAATGGCATTATGAAGTGGCTTTCAAATAAAAAGAAGATGCTTGTATGGGAGAGAGACTGCCAAAGAAATTTCTAGATTAAGTGGTCCCTCAAGTTTAGGAATAGTGGTCTATGATACATTGCAGATTAAGTCACTAATCTTATTTTACTAGATAAAACTACTACTCTTATATATTTACTTTATACGTAATCAAATAACTTAATTACAATCTTTTTTTGGACTCAACTTAATTACAATCTTGACTTTGCTAAAATAATAACCTGCTGGGCGCCACATGATATCCACTTGTGACCGGCAAATTAACAAGTTGCGTTACAGGCCTATAAAAACAAATTGATTTTTCAAATAAACAAGTAAACATTTTGTTTAAGAAACAAAACGTAGCCTTTTATAGTCTTAAAACAAACCCATATCTTTCAACCAACAAATTAACAGGTAAGCTCTCAATGACAGATGAGTAGTGGGCAGCTGACAAGAACACATACACTTTGCATAAATGGAAAATGAGAACCCAATTAAGCTCTACAAATATACTATCTCCGGTTCTAATTATAAGACATCGTTTGTAAACTACAAACGAGGTCTTATAATTAGGATCGGAGATAATATAACATTATAGTGTAACATTATTTCAACCCCGTGGTAGAAACATGAGCAAGGAGTTCCACGTCACGTTCAAATTTAGCCATGTCATCCTCGGTCAAGCTGATATAGGCTTCAATGCCACCATCTGACTTGGTATCTTTAAGAGACACCGAATTCTTGAATTTCCACGCAGGTGGTACTGCCAAAGTTGGATTCCCCCATCCAAAATCAACATCGTAAACTGGAAACCTACACAATGATGTGAAACTTAAGAGAACAGTCTCTCCTTTCTCAATTGCTCTAACAATCTCTTCTCTATTCTCTACTGGGTTCCATCCTCCGCTTTCTCGGAGCTTCACAATAAAATCTTTGTCGATCTTATTCAGCTCTTCTCTTAGCAGTATTCCAAGGTCCTTACACTCTCCTTGTTCGTCTAACGTCGGAGAAGTTCGAAGATACCAGGAATAGTTGCCGAACGCATATTCTGGTAATGGAGGATCCATTCTTGGGCGAAGATTCGCTGTGAATCCCACTAAGTGAATCTTTTTGCTCCCTTCTTCTTCCTCAGTGGCCGCCATAAATCGTGTCCAGAGGAAAGTTGATAAGGCTGCTACTCTTGAAAGGGGTTGTTTGTGGCCTTCTAGAACGTTCACCATCATTTTGGAATATTTGGTTCTCAGAGATTCTATTACAGATGCTTCAAATACGAACCTCTTGCACAGGATTTTGTACTTCCCGAGGGTTGAAGAACTCCGGTCGGATCCCGATGACATGTCTTTTGGCGGGAAGAGTGAGGAAGATTGGAAGTGGGATCTGATTTGTTCTGGTTCGCCTCGTGTCATGGCTGCCCAGCTTTTGATGAACTGGAAATACGACAGCGCGTCGGCGATCTTGTGGGAGAGGCATACTCCGACGGCTATTCCGCCGCAATCGAAGACGTTGAATTGGACACCCAGGACTGTGTCGACGATTTCATCCATGTCGTAGGGAAGAAGTTTGCTGACGTCGGCCGGAGAGGGGTTGTCGATGACGTTGCTGAGGTGGCACCTGACTCTGGTTTCTACGTAAGGGACACCCTCGTCGTTGCAGTCGACGACTAAGTTGTTGGTTCTGAGTCTTCCGGCGAGTGGGTAGAAATGAGTTAAGACCTGAGATAACGATTTCTTGAGAACATCGGAAGCTTCGTTGACGTTAAACTTGTTTCTGACGTCATCGGCACTGAAGAAGTAGACCATAGAATTGTTGATTTGGGGAGTTATCTGGTCGATGAAGGAGAGATTGTAGTGACGAAGATGTTGGGATGTAGGAGACGAAGGTTTTACCGTTTCTGTAGAGATTATTTCAACTTCAACACTCATCTTCTCTAGTGCTTTTTTCTTTTTTCGTGTTTTCTTCTGATTTATTGCCCAATCAGTTCACCTTATTACCAGTATTTATACTCGTAAAACCCCGATGGATGAGAATATTATCGTGGAGAGATCAAGAAAATCGTGGGTACTAAACTATGTGGATCTCTCACTATAATTTTGTCCTCTTCTTATGTAGTCTTCAGCGGAACATTTACTTATTACTTTCCTCCGGTTCTTAATATAACAATTAGTTGACTAATTTGATTATATTAAGAAAATTAGTTAAATTAGTTATTTGTAATAAATAGGTATTATTTTTTAAAAAATATCCTTGTTAATAAAGTGTATTGGTTGAAATTACCATTATTACAAACATTATTTTGAAAAAAAATAAGATAAATATGAGAGACAAAGTGGATTAGGATCTTATATTTAAGACCAAAATAAAAATTAAATGAGCTCTTATATTAAGAACCAGAGCTAGTATAACCCAGTATTATCAAACATTTTTAGGCACATGTTGCTACAGTTGCGTGCAAGCAACATGCGTCTGATAAGATATTTTATGCGGTTTCAAGAAACCATAGTTACAGTTAACAAAATAGACGTTAAATTTTAATGTATGTAAGTTAACTCTTAAGAGTTGATGGTAACATTAGCAGCTTAATTATATGATCAACCAACTTCAATTGCATCATAAAATTCATAGACTACTTATGGTTCACCTAATTTTTCTTCTCATTTTCCTTATCTTTGTTGTTAAGAATTACTCTTCCAAGTGAATATCTATTTAAAAATTTTCAATTATTATACAGACTGTGTTTGTCAATTATTTTTGGGGGCAATATAGGGCTCTCGGTCAATTTTTTGCTACTCTTTTTTTTTTTTTAATGAATAGGGATTTATTTATATGTATTATTGCTTCCTTGTCTTGGCATACATGGCATGTACTGAAGGCAAATTGTGTGTTGATGAGTTCGGCCTCATATATATGTCGTTGTCTAGCTTGACTCATTCAACTTAATAGTTAATGGCGAAGAGGACCCAAAAAGTATAATTTAATTCAAAATTATTTGTCGCTTTTTATTTATTTAATATTAGAACAGAAAGTCAGCTTGATGTTTAGAAAATGAAATTATTATGTACATAGAAATATAACAATAACTTTTAATGGCTTATTCTTTATTCATGAGAAAGCCAACAACATGCATGGCTATATAATGAAATAACAAACCTTTTATATATGGTTGGTAAACAAAAAAAAATTCTAATTTTTCTTTGACAGGTGAACGTACAACAAACCCCGACATATCTATGATCAGAGGCAATATGGTGATCGTGAGTAAAATATCCCTACATTCCTAATAATTCACATACAAGAAAATACCCTTTTAATATATAATCTTAAATACTGTACTCCATTCAATTTTATATACAACATCTAGATAACTAAATTATAAATATTAAAAAAATTAGTTAAGTTAATTATTTATGTTAAAGTGTAGAGTTTCTTATATATACCTCTTTAATCATTACCTCATTTACGAAAATCTCACTATATATACATATAAGTAATTAACAGAAATAATTTGAAAAAAAAATTTTAAATTTAAGAGATCAAATGAATTGAAAATTTATAGATAAGACTAAAGTAAACACCCTAACTAGTTGTCATATTCAGGATTGAAGTAAACACTATCACAGGGTGCCAAAGAAGCGCTCGTGACACGTAGTTATCTTATCCCTATAGCCCATGCCAACACCTGACTATTTTTGTTCGTGCCATTTATATAATTTTCTCTCTACCAATAATCTATCCCGAAGTCAAGATGTAAGATTCCAAATGTTTAACCTTAATTAAAGGTCTTAACGTGTTACCAAAGTTTATTGGGATCTAAAGGGGAACTTACAATGTTTCATGGTCAATTTCGAGCTTTCATTCTTGGGTTCTAGATAAACACAATCAGCGGCATGAGTCAAGGCATAATTGGATAATAAATAGTAATTTTTGCGTATTTTATCCCATGTTTATTTGTGATTTTGATGACAATGTTCGGCTAAATTTGGTTTGGTAGACATGATGTGAATTATTGATTGTTTCAATGAAAATAAATATAAATAATGGAAAATTTTGGGGTCAAATTGTAAATATTTTAAACTTCATCAATTTTCATGTGAATTAATACCTTCGATGACGGACCACCCAAATCCTTGGATGGGGCTTGGACGAGAAAGAGCATTTTTACAAAAATTTGGGCTCTGCGGTTCAGCCCAAATGAGCCTACAAAGAGAGCTTATTTGAAATATGAGCAAGGAGTTCCGCGTCACGTTCAAATTTAGCCATGTCATCCTCAGTCAAGCTTACATAAGCTTCAATGCCGCCATCTGACTTGGTATCTTTGAGAGATACCAAATTCTTGAATTTCCACGCAGGTGGTACTGCCAAAGTTGGATTTCCCCATCCAAAATCAACCTCGTAAACTGGAAACCTACACAATGATGTGAAACTTAAGAGAACAGTCTCTCCTTTCTCAATTGCTCTAACAATCTCTTCTCTGTTCTCTACTGGGTTCCATCCTCCGCTTTCTCGGAGCTTCACAATAAAATCTTTGTCGATCTTATTCAGCTCTTCTCTTAGCAGTATTCCAAGATCCTTACACTCTCCTTGTTCGTCTAACGTCGGAGAAGTTCGAAGATACCAGTAATAGTTGCCGAACGCATATTCTGGTAATGGAGGATCCATTCTTGGGCGAAGATTCGCTGTGAATCCCACTAAGTGAATCTTTTTGTTCCCTTCTTCTTCCTCAGTGGCCGCCATAAATCGTGTCCAGAGGAAAGTTGATAAGGCTGCTACTCTTGAATGGGGTTTTTGGTGGCCTTCTAGAACGTTCTCCATCATCTTGGAATATTTGGTTCTCAGAGATTCTATTACAGAAGCTTCAAACACGAACCTCTTGCACAGGATTTTGTACTTCCCGAGGGTTGAAGAACTCCGGTCGGATCCTGAGGACATGTCTTTTGGCGGGAAGAGTGAGGAAGATTGGAAGTGGGATCTGATTTGTTCTGGTTCGCCTCGTGTCATGGCTGCCCAGCTCTTGACGAACTGGAAATACGACAGCGCGTCGGCGATCTTGTGGGAGAGGCATACTCCGACGGCTATTCCGCCGCAATCGAAGACGTTGAATTGGACACCGAGGACTGTGTCGACGATTTCATCCATGTCGTAGGGAAGAAGTTTGCTGACGTCGGCCGGAGAGGGGTTGTCGATGACGTTGCTGAGGTGACACCTGACTCTGGTTTCTACGTAAGGGACACCCTCGTCGTTGCAGTCGACGACTAAGTTGTTGGTTCTGAGTCTTCCGGCGAGTGGGTAGAAATGAGTTAAGACCTGAGATAACGATTTCTTGAGAACATCGGAAGCTTCGTTGACGTTAAACTTGTTTCTGACGTCACCGGCACTGAAGAAGTAGACCATAGAATTGTTGATTTGGGGAGTTATCTGGTCGATGAAGGAGAGATTGTAGTGAAGAAGATGTTGGGATGTAGGAGACGAAGGTTTCACCATTTCTCTAGAGATTACTTCAACTTCAAAATTCATTTTCTTTAGTGCTTTCCTCTTTTTTCGTATTTTCTTCTGATTTATTGCTCAATCAGTTCACCTTATTGCCAGTATTTATACTTGAAAAACTCCGATGGATGGGACTATAATATTATCGTCGAGAGATCAAGAGAATCGTGAGTACTAAACTATGCGGATCTGTCACTATAATTTTGTCCTTTTCTTATATAACTCAGTATTATCAAACATTTTTAGCACACGTTGATGCAGTTGCGTGCAGGCAATATGCATCTCTCATAAAATATTTTATGTGGTTTCAAGGAACTATAGTTATAATTAATAAAATAGATGTTAAACTTTAATGTATGTAAGTTAACTCTTAAAAGTTGATGGTAACATTGGCAACTTAATTATATGATCAACAAACTTTAATTACATCAGAAAATTCACAAACTAGTTATGGTTCACCTAGTTTTTCTTCTTATTTTCTTTATCTTTGTTGTTAAGAATTACTCTTCAAAGTGACTATTTATTTAAAAATTTTGCAATTATTATACAGACCGTGCTTGTCAATATTTTTGGGGGCAGTAGGGCTCTCGGTCAATGTTTTTGCTACCTTTTTTTTTTTTTTTAATGAATAGGGATTTATTTATATGTATTATTGCTTCCTTGTCTTGGCATACATGGCATGTACTGAAGGCAAATTGTTTATTGATGAGTTCGGCCTCATATATATGTCGTTGTCTAGCTTGACTCATTCAACTTAATAGTTAATGGCGAAGAGGACCCAAAAAGTCTAATTTAATTCAAAATTATTTGTCGCTTTTTATTTATTTAATCGTAGAACAGAAAGTCAGCTTGGTGTTTAGAAAATGAAATTGATATATACATAGAAATATAGCAATAACTTTTAATGGCTTATTCTTTATTCATGAGAAAGCCAACAACATGCATGGCTATACAATAAAATGACAAACATTTTATATATGGTTGATAAACCCAAAAAAAAAAAAAAAAACTCACAACAAACCCCAAGATGTCTATGATTAGAGGCGATATGGGGATCGTTAATAAATGAATAAAATATCCCTACATTCCTAATAATTCACATACAAGAAAATACCCTTTTAATATACTATATCCGTTCCTTAAGATAAGATCCCGTTTGACTTTTATGTTGCTCTTAAATATAAGACTCCAATCCATTTTGTCTCTAATATTTACTCAATCTTTTCCGAGGTAGTCCTTCCAATAATTATAGTTTTAGCTAATACACTTGATTAGTAAGGATATTTTAGAAAAGACAATACCTATTTATTACAAATAACTAACTTAACTTCTTTCTTTAATTTTATCAAATTAGTCAACTGCCGAAGGTAGTAGAATCTTAACCTACTATACTCCATTCAATTTTATATATAACATCTAGATAATTAAATTATATATATTAAAAAATTAGTTCAATTAATTATTTATGTTAAAAGCGTATAAGTTCTTATATGCACCTCTTTAATCATTACCTCATTGATGAAAATCTCACTATATATATGTAGTTAATAAAAATAATTTGAAAAGAAATTGTAAATTTAGAAGATAAAATGAATTGACATTCTACATATAAGACTAAAGCAAACATCTCAACTAATTACCGTATTCGGGATTGAAGTAAACACTGTCACAGCGTGCTAAAGAAACTCTCTCGACACATGGCTATCCCCATATTCAGGATCGAAGTAAACGCTATCTTTTTGTTTCGTGCCGTTTACATAATTCTCTCAATACTAATAATCTATCCGCCCGAAATCAAGATGTAAGATTCCGCATGTTTAACCTTAATTAAAGGTCGTAAATTGTCACCAAAGCTTACCGGGATCTAAATTAAAGGGGATTTTACAATGTTTCGTGGTCAAATTTGAGCTTTCATTCTTTGGTTCTAGATAAACACAGTCAGCGTCATGACTCAAGGTATAGTTGGCTAATAGATATTAATTTTTATATATTTTATCCCATGGATTTTGATGATGATTTTCTGCTAAATTTGGTTTGGTAGACGTGACGTGAATTATTGATTGTTTCGGTGAAAAATAAATATAAATAATGGAAAATTTTGGGGTCAAATTGTAAATATTTTAACCTTGTCAATCTTCACGAGAAAAAAGAGAATTGCTTTTTGGAAAATTTGGGCTCGCAGTTCAGCCCAAATGAGCCTACAAAAAGGGCCTATTTGAGCCTGTTGTATTATCAAGTGACAAGTTTTATTATTGTTTTCGGAAGACGATGAGGAGTATTAGCTAGCAAACTTAAATTTAGCTTGGTGGAAAGAAGTATGTAATATTTGTTGTTTGTTCTTTTCTTGTTTTGTTACTTTGTTATTGATCTTGTTCCTGGTATTTGTTCCCTGAACTTGAGATGTTGGTAGATTTGTCATTTATCTATATTAGTATTTGCAATTTGACATTTGTACGGAAAGAGTAGATCTTTGAAATAATTTGAACTTAAAACTAGTATTTTATACTATTAATATGTTTCTATTTATAAATCATTTGTATCTTGAACTCGCAAATCAAGAAATCTATTGAATTAATATTTTTTACATTTGTTTTTATTAAAAAAAGAGTATTAAAATATATTTTATTTTCTCTCCCATATTTACTTTATTTCTCTGTGCATTTATTTAAGTTAACATACGTAAAATTGGAAAAAGCTAATTTATTATCATACAAATGACTTATATTTTGAAACAAATTTTTTCCCCCCACTGACTTATAAATAGAAACAGAGTGGTATAAGACAAAGTAAAAAAAAAAAAAAGGCCTGCAATTTAAAGATGTACTATCTCTAGTCCTAAATATAGGATCTAATTTCTAGTGTAAATTATATAACAAACTAAATCTTATATTTGGAACAGGAAGTGATAGCTTCTATTTGGAAATAAACTTAATGCATATGGCATTACCTTCAATTCAAAGTATAAATTATCTTTTAAAAATCCTAACATCTGAATACACCTAATTATTAATGTTATAAAAATAATATTTGATTAATCGGTTCAATTGAGTAAATCGAAAAATAACTTTTGTTTGATTCAAACTCTCTCACAATTGAACACTGGCAAGAGGCGATTTTCAATTTATACATGCATGATATCGTGGAGCCAACAAACCAATGACACCTAATTCAATTTTTTTTTTTTGACCTGGACTTAATTCAATTATTAGCACCATAATAATCGCCTACTCTATGGTGGGCCCTAGTATCACACGAGGCTCTAATCACGAACCAAGAAAACCGGAGGGTCCGAGGATCACATGGGGCTTTAGTGAACAGCTAAGAAACCCGGACAGTATGGGTGTTAAATTAAACCAATTGGCATTAGCTTTCAAGACAAATAGGGCCCACCAGTTGAGTCAATGCTTCGCCGCATCAGCTTCACATGAACCAAATCAGTGCTTTGCCACGTTCAATCACTTTGTCCGTTTCTGATAATATTAGTAATTGACTAATTGGGGAGAATTATAATGAAAAAAATAATTAGAAAGCAAGTTTTAAAAGTTTTCATTTTGAAATTTGTCATTACAGACTATTTAGATTATTATTAAAACTTTTTAATAATCATTTTTTTAAAAACCTCATTATAATTCTTCCTCGCAAGTATAACTTAAGTTTAAGAGCTAGCATTTTGCTAACAGTTTATACTTGGACTGGCACCCAGGCGATGGGTTGTGGGCTAGTATACCCCATGTGGCTAAGCAAGGGTGAGCGTGTGTAATGGTTATGTGGGTCTCCCATTCCTTATGACGGGGAGGAGGTTTAAATTGTTTACATGGTGATCTTATTTTTCAGGTGTACCATGATCTATTAAATTTGATGCAATTTTATTAATGATTTATTAAATTTGATGCAATCTCACTCATATTTCAATTTATTATGTAATTATAATTTGGTTACCTAAAATTGTTAATTTTAAATGAATAAAAGAAAAAAGGTGATTTTAAATAAATAATGTTATAGTACTCCTCCGGTCCTTATTATAAGACCCAATTTGACTTTTTATTTGGTCTTAATTATAAGACCCAATCCATTTTGTCTCTTATATTTATGCATTTTTTTCCAAAATAATCCTTCTAATAATGATAGTTTTAGCCAATATACTTAATTAGCAAGGATATTTTAGGAATGACAACACTTATTTATTATAAATAACCAACTTAACTTACTTCCTTAATCTCCTCAAATAAGTCAATTGGGTCTTATAATTAGGACCGGAGGAGTATATTTTTAGTCTTTTAGCTTTGTAGAAAGTTTTAATTTAGGGTCCCTTTGGATTGACGGTAAAAAAGTAACTTATTTTTAATTTAACTTTTAGAAACGTGAGATTAGGTAAAAGTTAGATTGGGTAATATGATTTATATTTGGATTAACTTTTATAAAAGTTAGTTTGTAAAGTAGAAAAGTTATTTGGATTATAGTTGGATAAGTAAGTTTAGTTTGTAGAATGAGAAAAATAGATATGAATTTTATTAAATAATGAAAAGCAATTAAAAATATGAATTTACAAAATATAATGATTTTAAATTACTATAATTGGAAGAAGTTATATGTAATGAATAAAAATATATTTAAATTAGAAATCACAGTAATGTGAAAATTTTTGAATCAAATAATATTAATATAATTAATTGGATGATGTACTTTGCACAATTTATATAAATATAAAATGAAAGATAATATTAAAAAGTAAAAATATTATAAAAGTTATGTTAAAAATTATTTCTATGTTAAAAATTATTTCTACTTAAGAGAGTATCAAACATAAATAACTAAAAAACGATTGGAAAGTACAAGGAATATGCAAATAGAAGCACAAGAACAATATAAATATAAGGGCAAAAATGTCTTTTAATTTTTTAAAATTACTTTTGCATAAGTTATAAGTAAGTTTTAGATGCTTTTGTAATTATGCTTAAAAAAAGTAGCTTTTGCCCCATAAGTCAGATTGGTTAAAAGCTGTGACAAACAGCTTCCGAATTTGCAAACTAACTTATTAAATTTTTAAATTACTTTTGGCCCTCAAAACGCTGCAACAAACAAGCATTTATTCTCTTAACTTTAACAAGTACATTTTTAGTCCTTTAACCTTAAAAATATTAATAAAAAATGATGATATTAAGATCTTATATGTTAATAATACATCTCATATATTAACATGTTAAGTTTAATTTTCAAAACAACCACGATTGTTACAAAAAAAAAACATAATTTGAGACCAATAATTTTAGGGTTAAAAAATTAAAAATATACTTTATAATGTCAATAAACCAAATTAAAACCTTTTATAAAATTAAAGAACTAAATGTATACTTTAGCTAATAAATAAATTAAAGAAAGGGAGATTGTACCAAATTTAAAACATAATGGATAAAATTATACCACTAAAAAATTAAAGTACTGTGTATTATTTTACCTTTTAAACATTTAAAAACTACAAATATGAAAAACACTCATTATAAGATATTTTCAAAGTCTAAAAGATTAAATCGTTAACGTAAGGGACAATTTTTCAAAAAACAATGATAATAAAGGGAAAAAAATAAGAAAAGAAAATTTAGATGAACGATAAAAGGAGTTTATATAAATTTTGTGATATGTATTATTATGTAACTATAACTATAACTATAAATAATAATAATAATAATAATAATAATAATAATAATAATAATAATAATAATAATAATTTATCACGTGCTTCTAAAGTTTCAAAATTACTTTTAAAAATATAACTTCCATTCTATTCTTTTTGTCATTTGTAATTTATAAAACAACTACTTTCGCATGATATTGTTATACTTTTCCTTTCATTCCAAGAAAAAACGACAGGCACTTTTTTTTTTGGGGCCAACGAACAACTACAGATACCGAAAACCATGTGTCTCTCAAGTTGGCAACAAATATCTTAAATATCATCCATCTATACTAATCATATTGTTAATATATATACATATATATCGTTCAAAAGAAATAATAAAATACTAGAGAGAAATGTAAATCAATAAAATACTATCTTAATTAATACTAGATAGAAGCCAAGAAGACAACGATGCGGAAGCGCACAGTGATATAAATAAGGGATAATATAATTTTTGGTTACTTAAGTTTTTTCTTATTTTGATTTTAGCTCTTTAAATTTCAAATCATAGGCTTTGTTCTCTTAAGAAGTAAAATAATCCAAATTTTTATTAAATTATAAAGTCAATATTTTAAATGAAAAAAAATTTGAAGGACCAAAATCTATGATTTGAAATGTGAAAGACCAAAATTAAAATAAGAGCAAACTCAAGAATCAAAAATTGTATTAGTCCAAATTTAGGAACTATATTCTCCATTATTATCTTAATTAATCTCTTTGCCGTGGTATCCTATTCCATCAGATCTTTATATTAAGTACTGATAAGAAGAATTCCCATGAGCAAATATTAATCAGAAGCAACAGGGTAAGGAGAGAGAGAGAAGCATCAAGAAAATGAGTGTCGAGGTTGAAGTAATCTCTGAAGAAATGGTGAGACCATCGTCTCCTACACCTCAACATCTTCGTCGTTATCATCTCTCCTTCCTCGACCAGCTTAGTCTGCAAATCAACAATTCTATGGTCTATTTCTTCAAATCCGATGATGTCGCAAACAAATTTAACATCAACCAAGCTTCCAGTCTTCTCAAGAAATCGTTGTCTCAAGTCTTAAGTCACTACTACCCACTCGCCGGAAGACTCATAACCGACAAGTTACTCGTAGATTGCAACGATGAGGGTGTCCCTTACGTAGAAACCAGAGTCAGGTGCCACCTCAGCACCGTCGTCGACAATCCATCTCCGGCCGACGTCAGGAAACTGCTTCCCTACGACATGGATGAAATCGTCGACACCGTCCTAGGTGTCCAATTCAATGTCTTCGATTGCGGCGGAATAGCCGTCGGAGTATGCCTCTCCCACAAGATCGCCGACGCGCTGTCGTATTTCCAGTTCATCAAGAGCTGGGCCGCCATGGCACGGGGCGAAGCAGAAAAAATCAGAACCCACTTCCAATCTTCCTCACTCTTCCCGCCAAAAGACATGTCGGGATACGACCCGAATTCTTTCATCGGTATGCACAAAGTCGTGGGAAAGCGGTTCGTATTTGAAGCATCGGTAATAGAATCTCTGAGAACAGAATATTCCAGAAAAGTCATAGAAGACCAAAAACCTCCTTCAAGAGTAGAAGTATTATCAACTTTCATACTGAACCGGTATATTGCAGCCACTAAAGAAAAAGGGGACAAAAAAATTCACTTGAGATTCGCAGTGAATCTACGCCCAAGAATGGAACCTCCATTGCCAGAATTTGCATTCGGGAATTATTACTTGTCTCTCGAAGCCTTTCCAACTTTAAACGAGAAAGGAGATTGTAACGACCTCGGAAGGCAGCTAAGAGAAGAACTAAACAAAGTGGACAATGATTTTATTGTGAAGCTTCAAGAAAGCAGAGAATGGAACCCTAATGGAGAAGAGACGACCGATAGCGGTATTGATGAGAAAAATGAGATGGTGGTGTTTTTGTTCACCTCACTGTGTAGGTTTCCGGTGTACGAGGTTGATTTTGGATGGGGGAATCCCACATGGGCAGGACCACCCACCTGGAAATTCAAGAATTTCGTTACTTTTAAAGACACAAGATCCGGTGGTGGCATTGAAGCCTATGTTAACTTCACAGAGGATGATATGGGCAAATTTGAACTTGACCAAGAGCTTCTTGCTCATGTTTCTACCACTATGGGGTTGAACTAATTTTACACCAATAATTTTATATGGGTCTTTATTATTATCATCATTTCATCATCGTTCTCGCATAGTTTTCTTGTATTATTGTCCATCGTCGTCTGTCACTGACAGCTTGTCTAGATCTGTCCATTGACTGAAAGTTGTGGGGTTGTTGAATAATTATTAAATAAATAAAAAGCGAAAGTTCTCATCTTTTAATTAATGGCGCAAATTGCAAGTTGCAACTTGTTGATTAGCTTACAAGTCAGATTTGACGGCAGAGCTTGCGTAGTTATCTTAGTAAGGACGTTGTATAATTAAGGAGGAAGATCTGAAGTATGAAAATCTCAAAACTGTCTTTGAAAATGTCTTAATTTCTATGAAATGGACTATTTTGAAATGAAATTTTTGTAAAGTAATAAGAATTGCACTTCACCTGTAGCAAGTAAGGGCTTTTAGATCGTTTCATAAAAATTCTTAAAGAGTTAGATAATTAATTTACATATATTAAAAAAATTAATTAATTTAGTTATTTATAACAAATTGTCTAAGTTTTCCAAAATTAGTTTCTTTAACCGTGTGCATGGAAGCTATGCCTTGATTAGGAACTCTCTTAATATATGTGATCAATGTGGATATTTTGAAAAAAAATTATAAATCAAAAAGGTAAAATGAATTGATATCTTATATGGAGGATCAAAATGAACATTTTGTCTAGCTCTTATATTAACATCTGATGGACATTTCGTGGGATCATTTTTTAAATCCTCATATTTCAGCTCTTATGTGTCTTTCTCCGTTGTTATTTAGCTAAATGGATAAACCTATTTGCTAGTTGCGTGCTCCGTACGATAAAGTAGTGAAGAAAATTGGACACTTTAAAATCATCTAATCCATTTTTGACTTGATAATGAGTCGGTAAAAATAAAAAAAGTGTTAAAAATAGTATCCTTGAAAATTTCATTTGTTTTTCCTCATTCACCCTCCTTTGCCAATATGCCACCGGTTATTTTTTTAACATACACCATTAATAGATCCTATTCAAATTAACCGATCAAGATCATAACCACTACGGATTGCATATGCATGAGTTATTTTTTCATTTTCTCAAATTTAACTAAGGTTGGTTTAATATACATACAAGTTTTGGCAATATAGAAAACAATTTTAGTAAAACGTACTAGATTTTAGGGAAATAAAGAGAAAAGTAAAGTACATCCAACTGTCTTTAGACCTCTCAGCAACCCAAAAAAAAAAGGAGCCAGAGCTAGATTGTCATTTTGCCTAGAAACCTCTAGTAATTTTTTCAGAGAACGTTTTGCGGAAAACCAAAGAAAAAAGTTCGATCGTTTCATAGTTAATGAATTTAGATAAGACTGTGTATTAGGAAAATTTAACTAACACCCATCAAGTGACTTATAATAAAAGCTATCCATATCTTCTAAAGGTGTCCTTATGATAAAGATACAAGAGAGTATCTCCTATGCACATTCTGATCATATAGATAGATGATTAGGTATCGAAAATATGCATAAATGTAAAAAAAAAAAAGTATATATATATAATTTTAGGAAAATATGTTAATTAAATAGCATTATTTTCTATAGCTAACACCTGGAGAATGACACAAATACCCCAAAAAGAAAATTAGGAATTAATGATCATTATAACATGTGAAAAGGCTCTTTGTGAAGTCAATAAAATGATGTTAAGATGCGCGTAAGGTATAAAGCCAAATTGATCTAATTCTTACCTACCAAACATTTTTATCTACATATATAACATCATCCAAGAACATATAACGCACATTTTGGGAGAAAAGCAGGATTAATTTAGAAGCCTAGCCGCATCCGTTTACCATTGAGGCAGAGGCTGACAGTTAATCTTCAATTGTTATATGTTTAGTATCGTATACTCCTTCTCATAATCTTTTCCATGAGATTCAAATTTTTTAAATTATTATCCGGTGAATCTAGCTAGTTTTAAACTGTTTGAGTATTAAATGTATTTTTGCTTGTTTTACTCTTAGTTATATCATCTTTTGTCCGTATATTCTTTTTCATTTTCTCTCTTACCTATCCTCTTGTAAATAAGGGCATTATATTTTGAAAAAAAAAGCATTCCTTGTATATTTATTACTTTTAACTAATATTAACTGATTTTTTAAACCATGTACTTCGGTTAATTGGATCTTATAAAAAAGAGCGGAGGTAATATTAATCAAAATAGATGACAAGCGCACTCAAACAAAATCAAAACAAAATACTCCTCCGGTCCTTTAAATATGACTTAATTGTTGAGTTAATTTTAGTTCTAAATATAAGATTTATTTCTCATATTTAATTTATTGATTTTTTTCTAAATTATCTCTATGGATACTTGTTTAATCATAATCAAGTAAGAGTGGTGGGAGGATATTAAGAAAGATAATTATGGTTTTTTAGAAAAAAAACATGTTATATTTTTTATAATTAACTAACTTACCTAACTTTCTTATTCTAATCAAATTAGTTAAATAGATCTTATATTAAGGACCAGAAGAGTATTAATTATAAACCTTAAAAGAAATCATAAAATAGAGCAGCACTTAGTAATGATGTGCAAAACGTATCAGTAAGGTGTGTTCTTCGTTTTTTTTTTTTTGGGCCCAGAAAAAGGAAAGATATTCATTACTTAATCAATCAGATTGTCTGAGTGATGGGCGCGAGATGATGGTCGATGAAGATAGAGAGTGATGGAAATGATGATGATCTCGCGATGATTGTGAATGAAGAGACTGACAGAGGACTGAGAGAATTAGGGTTAATGAGGATGTTTGGTTGGTGGGACACGATGGGATGAAAGGAGTCCACCGAATGCTCATCTCTTAAAAACATCACCGTTTAGGAAATTACCAGCATTGGCTCAACAAGAAAAAAAAAATACAACTGATATTTGTTTTTCAAAATCAATTTTAAATATGGAATAACTTGGCCTAAATAAATTTTAGAGTTAAAGTTATATTTAGCACCCTAAATTATGCTTTCTACTAGTGGTACTTAGTCTCCTAGAATAATTTTTATTCCATAATATTTTCTAAGCAGCACCCAATATCCTCAGTAATTTTTGATGTATCTAACACAATAAAGAGTTTTTCCCCCCCAAATAACTCAGTATCTTAGATTTAGAGTGTTTATTCTTACAAAGAAAATATTTTAAGAGCAAACTTTACGATACTGACTTCAAATTTGTAAATTTTTTGTGTGATCTTGCTCCTCAAATATTTTCTCAGTAGTAATGAGATAATTTTTAAGTAGCATTTGGCATCTTAAATATAGAGTGCTTATTGCTACTAAGAAAATACTTGATGAGCAAAACCACGCAAAAAGTAATAAATTTCAAGTTAGTCTGGTAAATTTTGCACTTAAAGTACTTTCTCAGTAATAATGAGTATTCTGAGTTTAAGATACTCGGTGCGATTTAAAAGCATCGTGGGATACATTAAAAAAAAAAAATTATTGAGGATATTGAATGATACTGGAAAAAAATTTGAGATGTTGGATGGAACAAAAATTAATTTAGGAGACTAAGTACTACTGGTAAAAAGTATACTTTAGAGTGATGAATACAACTTAACTCTAAAATTTATTGAGTTTAGGCTAAGTTATTACATATTTAAAAATGATTTTGAAACACAAATATTACTGGTCCTTTTTTCCTGTTGAGCCAATGCCGATAATTTTGCTAGATTGTGAGATTCTTAGAGATGAGCGCAGAGATTTCTCAAATGTGAGGAATGGGAAAATTAATTAAGTACACAGCTAAATGAAATTAATGGAAGTGGACAGGAAGGCGAATGCTTGTGCTGATGCCTTGGCGAAACTGGGGTTTGGGTTGGAGTTAGGTTGTCATATGTGGGAGGAAACTCCTTCGGCGCTAACAGATCTGGTTGAGAAAGGTAAGGTTGAAGATGCTGAGGTTGCAAGACGAGCTACGGAAGTTTCTGGGCACTTGCCCCCTTGATTTCTTTCTTTTTTTGTTTTGGCCCTGAGGCCTCTTTTCTTACCAAAAAAGAAAGAAGAAATTAATGGAATTTGAAACAACGTGGAAAATCGATTAATCACTACAAACATAAAGCAAGTGGCCATGACCAATTGATGTTAGTTGCAGCCTCTATTGTCACTTGCAAAATGAAATAAACCAAATGACGACAAATAATCAAGAGAATTAAAATGAAAAAGTTTCACCAAATTTCATTCATTCCCGTCTGAACAAAAACGTTTCAATTAATGTACCAAAAAGTTGTCGGTTGATATGATAAGTAGTCTTGCATTGAAAGAAAGAGAACCCAAGTTCGAATTCTAAAAGGTGTACTCGGTCTGACAAAGATTAATCTCAAATTTAAAATGACTCGGGATACTCTGAATTTACAAACAAAAAAAAAGTTTCATTTGTATTATTTTGAGCATAAGCAACCAAAAATTAATATTAAGAATTATCATTATTATTTAAAAAACTATTACGAACTTTTACATATATATATATTTATATCAATAAAAATTGAAATTTAGCAAAACTTAAATAATACAAATATCCAGGAAATTCAGTCACAACCGAGGTAGCCATTGTTGAAAATGGAATAACTTTATGACGATGAGTGGTCGAGAGACTGACGGAAGCAAACAATATAGAAGTCAACACGTTAAGCCCAATACGATTCACACATATCAAAGCTCACACTGTCAACTCGATATGTTATTCTTATTGGGTTTAAGCTCTTCGTTTATATATAATTATCATATGCTGTTTTTTAGTTTTTGCTTGGACAACAAATTAATCCCAGAATAGGGACACAATATAATCTATCTATCCATATATAGAAAGCAGAGCAGATCAATCTTTAATTTCAAAAACAAAATCTTACCTATCAAACTCTATCTTTGGCCGGCCAGTCCACAAAGGAAAACGTTGAAACGTCAAAGATAATGGCACATTTAATGAAAGATTGACAGAGACCAACCACCTATCGTCTCCTCAACTTGGAAACAAATATCTTATCTCATCTCTACATGCATTAATTGTTAATTGACAGCTACCTAAATCATCCATCTAGCTACATTACTTGTGCACGCAAGCCACTCTTCGCGAACCCGTTCCGATAATCTGAACACTCTAAACTCATCACATCAAATCTAGATTTGGTTTAAAGTTTAGATTTAAATTTTAATTAATTATTTTTAAATAAAAAACTATTTTTTAAAAAAAGAATAGTTAAGAAATTATATCTATTTTAAATTTTATACATATTAAAATAATTATTTTAAACAAATAAAATAAAAAAGAAATCAAATCTGATCCATCTAAATAAGATATAAAGGATTTAAATTTGATAAGTTTAAAGTGCTTATGAAAGTGATGAGCACCGAAGCTCTTCACACTTGACAAGTCAAAACTCTTGACATTAATTGTGCACTATCCACCGTCTCTCTCCTTCCCTATATATATGTAGCATTAATACTGGTGAATAATACGAAGAAGCTGCGAGTTGTGCATGTGAGAGCAATATCCTAAAGCAAACGGTACGGATCAGAAAAGCACCAAGAAATATGGTTGTTGAAGTTGTTGAAGTAATGTGTACAGAAATGGTGAAACCATCGTCTCCTACACCTCAACATCTTCGTCATTACCATCTCTCCTTCCTCGACCAGCTCAGTATGCAAATCAACAATTCTATGGTCTATTTCTTCAATGCCGATGATGTCGCAAACAAATTTAAGATCAATGAAGCTTCCCATGTTCTCAAGAAATCGTTGTCTCAAGTCTTAACTCATTTCTACCCCCTCGCCGGAAGACTCATAACCGACAAGTTACTCGTAGATTGCAACGATGAGGGTGTCCCTTATGCAGAAACCAGAGTAAGGTGCCGCCTCTGCGACGTCATCGACAACCCCTCTCCGGCCGACGTCAACAAGCTGCTTCCCTACGACATGGATGAAATCGTCGACACCGTCCTAGGCGTCCAATTCAACGTCTTCGATTGCGGCGGAATAGCCGTCGGAGTATGCGTCTCCCACAAGGTCGGCGATGCGCTATCTTTCTTCCAGTTCATCAAGGCCTGGGCTGCCATGACACGTGGCCAACCAGAACCAATCAAAACCCACTTCCAATCTTTCTCACTCTTCCCGCCAAAAGACATGTCGGGATCCGACCCGAATTCAGCCATCGGGAAGCACAAAATCGTGGGAAAGAGGTTCGTATTTGAACCATCCGTAATAGAATCTCTGAGAACAGAATATTCCAGGATGGTCAAAGAAAGCCAGAAACCTCCTTCAAGAATAGAAGCGCTATCAACTTTCATATTCAACCGGATCATTGCTGCCACAAAAGAAAACGAAGAAGTGAACAAAAAGAATCACTTGGTAACATTCGTAATGAACATACGCCCAAGAATGGAGCCTCCATTGCCAGAATTTGCGTTCGGCAACTATTACTTGTATAGTGAAGCTTTCCCAACGTTAAACGAGAAAGGAGAGTGTAACGACCTAGGAAGACATCTAAGAGAAGAGCTAAACAAAGTAGACAAGGATTTTATTATGAAACTTCGAGAACGTGAAGGATTGAGCACTTTGCCAAAGATAGAAGAGATTGATAAAGCAGTCGAGAAGGGTGAGATCGTGCGGTTTCATTTTACATCAATTTGTAGGTTTCCAGTTTACGAGGTTGATTTTGGATGGGGCAATCCGACATGGGCAGGACCACCAACGTGGAAATTCAAGAATGTTATTATTTTCAAAGACACCAAGTCAGGTGGTGGCATTGAAGCGTATGTGAACTTGACAGAGGAAGACATGGCTAAATTTGAACGTGACGAGGAGTTTCTTGCTCATGTTTCTACACAGGGATTGAAATAATTTTATATTTATTATATATATGTGTGTGCGTGTTTATTGTTATTGTTATTATTTATCATGGACGTGTCGTTTTCTTGTCAACTGACCTACGTGGTCTGTCACTGGCAGCTTATCTGTCAACTGACTTATAAGTTATGGGTTTTTGGATGAGTGATTATTAATTCAAAAACGTGAAGTAGTCTCTTTTTCGGTGGAAGTATTTAAAATGTTTTCTCCTCTTTAATTAATGGTGCAACTTGTTGCTGATTAGCTAGCTAACTAGTCAGATGTGATGGCACGGCTCGCGTTATTATCTCACAGCAAAGACGCTCTGTAATTAAGCTGCATGGATAAAATTATATTGACCAAACACAAGCTCCTGTGTGCCATAAATTAGTAAATTACTGAAGAAAATTGGACATTTTAGAGCTTATTCAACTTCTCATTTGCTAGAGCTCTCATCCTTTGTTTTGATGCATCTTTGATTATAATAGGTAAAGGAATGGTAAAATAATATCCTTGAAAATTTCATTTGTTTTCCCTCCTTCACCCTTTTTTAGTACGCACAAAAATTTCATTTTATATTAATTTTGATTCCATTTAATTAAAGGTGGTTCAAAATATATAAGCATGCCACTCATCTTCAATCACAAAAATATAAATATATACTACCTCCTGTCATTAAAACCAATAATCTGGATAGATTAAAAATTTTTTTAAATTAATTACTGTATTTGTGAAAAAATGTGCTGGTTTTTCTAAGATACTACCTTAAATCATGCGCATTAAAGCTATATTTTGACACAAATTTTCTTAACATATGCAATCAATTGGGATGGATTGTTTGGAAAAAAAAATGACAAGTATAAGGAACAAACTAGAAGTTTTATTTAGGACTAAATTTAACTTCTAACTAATTTTTATATTAGAAACTAGAGTAGTATTAAACTATTATAGCCATAACATAAGAATCACTAGAGAGAAACCCTAGCATAACATACTTCAAAGGGCAGCCTCTGGTTGGTAGTAGAGTATTGGAAATGATGGAAGGTAGCGAACCCCTAGATTCGTTTTGGGATCAAAACTCATAGCATCACTTCTAATTTTCATAGTTTGTCAAGCCAAAGGAACATTGGGTGCAATAACGAACACTTAATCGTAACGGTTATAATGCTTTCTTTTTAGGAGTGCGAACTTGGACCTTCACTCTCTCTTCCTCCTTCTATTCAATTCCATGTAGTCTTTTGTTGGCCAAAAAAAAAAAAAAGAAGAAGTTCCATGTTGTTTTTGCTTTTGAAACTCCTCCCCAGCTTTCAATGAAGTTGCCTCAGATACCAAAAATCATATAAAACTTTGGGAAAATGTGTTAAAAGAGTATTTGTTTCTATAAGTGGAAAATGACACAAATATCCTAAAAAGAAAATTCACGTGTGAAAAAGGCTATGTCTGAAGTCAATAAATTAAACTGATGTTAAGACGTAACATATACGCCAAATTGACCTAATTCTCAACCTACCAAAACTTTTTATCTACCAAACACTATCCAACTAATCACAACCCACCTTTTGGGCGTGAAATAGGATTAATTTAGAAGTGCATCGGTATATCTTTGAAGTAGAGGTTGAAAATCTTGAATTATTGTATGCTTTATGTCATCCTTAAAATAAAAGTTAGATAACTAATTTGTGTTTGGGTCAAGGGGAAGAGGTGACAAGGAGCTAGAAGGGATGAAGGAAAATACACTCACCAACAACAATCGAAAAGTATTATCTTTGTCATACAAAGAGAAACTACTTTCGTTGGGCTGTGGGGGTTATCTAGTTAAGCATGATCGATGAACATAAAGATATTGTGAACGGGTGGAGATCCTTCTTCACGAAGAAGAACCAGAACATGGATCCTAACAATGATGGAGACATAGATTTAGTAGATAGTGTGGAGACTGAAGGCACAACCATCAAACCAAGGTACCTGGTGCTAAAGGTGACAACAAAACAGTATACTTCTTAATGCCAACCCTGGATGAATTCTTTGATCATCAAACTCCTTGGGGCACAGGTCCCGAAGAATGTTCTTATTGATAGGGTGAGAAGAATGTGGAAACCAAGAGACCCAATGAAAGTGACTCCCCTTAGCAATGACTATTACATTATCTCATTTACTAGCAGAGAGGATCAAGATTATGCATTCCAGGAGGGGCCTTGGATGATAGATGACCATTACCTTTTGGTTCAATGGTGGCGCCCCAATTTTAACCCTAGGAAAGTAGATACACAATGTAAGATAGCTGCTTGGATTTTTATACAGATTTGCCAATGGAATTTAATAATGAGGAATCACTGGGCATTATAGGGAATATGATTGGGAAAACCATCAACGTGGATCACTCAACGTCAGTATATGATAAGGGAGAGTTTGCTCGTATCTGTGTTGAAATTGATCTACAACAACCTTTGCTCTCTGCGTTTATGGCGTTTGGTGAGGACTGGCAACTATTGTATGAGGCACTTCATCTAGTCTGTTTTAATTACGAGACATATGAGCATGAAAAGCATGAATGCCCCACATTGTGAGGGGACAGAACATACAGGGCCTAATGAATACTATGACTAAAGATATGGAGGGGGCCAACCAGGTGAGACCGTTAGTGGCTACGGCTACGATGGAGGGGTAGACGGTAACGATAGTGCCAGACGTACATTTGGGTCCTCAGATGTTGATTAGCTGAGAATTTTGCAGATCTTCAACTCGCATAATTCCCAAGAAATTAGATGGAGGAATTAATGGAACGGATTTGAAGGGATTGAAGAATGGCATTGATGATGCGGATAAAAAAGGAGTTGGATATAGCAAGATTTAGAAGAATCACTCTTGGGTCAACAAAAAGGAGGAATGAAAGATGGTATGTAGGCCAGTTGGATACAAAAAGATAAGAATGAGAAATTGTCAGGCTTTGATGGAGTCAGGGATTTTAGGAAAGAAACCAATAGCAATTCTAACATGTGGACTACAATACTAGGGTCTAAAAGGAAGATTGTTGAGAAAACTAAGTTACAGGGAAAGGCAAATGTTTCGGACAAATCAAAAGCCCAATTCAAGGGGGACATTAATCTCAATGAGTGTCTAATTGAAATACACAACCCTTTTATGTCGTTGCAGGGTAGGCGATCAAACTTAGAGGCCCAAAACCACTCAACCTGCATGTTTCGGGACACTAATGGGCTGACTATTTGCCAAATTGATCCACAGGGCCTAACATATGAGCAGGCGGCTTCATCTAATGAGGATGTGATTATGGTAGTTAAGCATGACACAGTGGCTTGAGAGCGTGATAGGACCATAATGACAGATATTAGCTAGGGGAGGGATATTAAAACTTCTCAGACTCAAACAATGGTTTCCTTATGAATTACATGTTTTGGAATTCTATAGGTACAGGCGCGAAGTCATTTACAAGCCTGATACAAGAACTAAAAAAGCACTTTTCCTTTGACTTTCTGGCTTTGGTCGAGACAAGAGCAGATAAAGAGAAAATAAAAAGAAGAATAGGGAGACTTGGGTTTCAAGACTACATTTTCATAGAAGCTGAGGGATTCGGTGGACATATTTGGTGTTTATGGAATGTTGGAGTTTGAAAGGTAGAGGTGTTAAAGCGTCAAAGATAGTACCTACACCTATCTATTGAAAATTCTAGACGAGATCGCTGGTATATGATTGTGATTTATGCTAGCCCCAACTTAATAGCACGATGTATTCTGTAGGTCAAGTTACAATGCTTGGAATGTAACATTCATGGACCATGGTTATTAGGGGGAGACTTTAATGTTACTCTTTTTCAAACTGAACGATTAATTGATGCTCCTCATTGCCTTTCCATTGACAGGGACTTTTGTAATTGGTATGAGGAGACAGAAGTGTCTTGCCTACGGATATGTAATCGAGAAGTCAATGATTCAGAAATTAAAGATGTAGTCTTTAGTATAGGCCCGCTCAAATCTCCTGGACCGGACGGATTTAATGCTCTTTTCTACCAATCTCAATGGGATATTGTTGGCACTTCTCTAGTGAAGCACGTGAAGCATATTTTTGCCAATCCTGAAGAAGTGAAAGAGGAAAATGGGACTTTGGTGATGTTAATACCAAAGAGGGAGCCACTAGAAACTTTTAAAGACTTATGGCCTATAAGCCTTTGTAACATTGTTTATAAAGTGGTGACTAAAATTGTTGCAAATAGAATGAAAATGTTCATACCACAAGTTATTTCCTCTAATCAGTGTGGGTTTGTTCCTGGGCAACATGGATTCGATAATATCATAGTGGCACAAGAAGTTATTCATTCTATGCACAATATGAGTGGAAAGAGGGGTGACAAACTCAATTATTTTTTCATATTTTGATATCTTTTATATGAGTTTTGTCAACTTAATTGGTTCCTTTTGGCCTTAATTGATTATTAATTGGTTTGATATGTTTTATTTTGAATTGTTATTTTATAGGGGCAAAATTGTCATATTTTGGTTTAATTGTGACTAATTGATTTTTGAGGACAATTAATGCTAACTTATCCTTGAATTTTGCTTGCAGGTTTTTGGAAGAAATAAAATATTAAAAATATTAAAAATATTAAAAAAAAAGAAAAAAAATATAACAAAAAGATCATTAAAAAACGTTTTGCCCCCACCCCACTAAACCTATTATTCATATGATCTTCAATGCGAGCTGACGGCAGAGAGGAGACCCACAAACTGAACACGAGACCAGCGAGCTGAGGGAGCTTACGGCGCCTTCCTCATTCTTCTCCGTTGAACCTTCCTGGTGGCAGGGGGTGTGCGACGGAGACAAACACAGCTCACGAACTGAAGGCGTGGGGAAAAGGAAATAGACAGTGAAAAAACAGAGACACACACACACCAGCGAGCTGAGAGCAGAGGAGGACACAGACACACAGCGAGCTCGTGACAGCGAGAAGCAGGAGTTGGACGGCGCGAGGGACCTGGTAGTAAAACAGAGTGGCAGCAGCGTGAACGAGACTAGCGGCAAGGGAGAGTGACAGCACGAAGGACCAGTCTTCACCGTGTGTACTGTTCCGTCGCTGTTTTTGTTATCTCCACTGTGTTCTCCATGGCAGCCCATAGCAGAAGACTGATTGTGGCATTCCTTATGGCAATCTGTGGCTAAGGTTATATAATTCTCTATTCAACAATAATGGCAGGACCTCGGATCATCGAAAGGGAGTTTTAGTTACTTTAATTTCCTGTCTAATAATTGTTTAACAATTCCTAGGTCTTAGGATAGTTATTCTAATTATTGAAAAATTTGTATTGTTAAATTTGATTATCTTTAGAGATTATTGTGACTGAATTATTGTTTAGCATTTGATATTAGGCTGTTTATAACTTTAATTTTAATTATAATATTGTGGTTATGACATTTGTATTGATTTTGGAGTTAATATATTGTGATTTTCTGAGGTGGCTTGGAATCTTGGATCATATTGTCTCTTGCTAACTTTAATTCTATTGTTTTGGATTTAAGATTTTTAATTAAGCATTGGTTTTTAACATCCTTAATCCCATTTTACTATTCTGGTTGCAGTTAGTAAATTGAGATTTTAGGAAAATATTTTGTGGCAATTTGAGGTGGCTCGGTTGTTGGATTAAAAGCTTAATTATAATTCTTAATTCATTGTTTTAACTCTCATATCTTTTGGAGTGACAATTGCCTACATTGTTGAATTAGAGGATTGATTATTATCATTGTTATTCGTGTGTTCATTTTCATTTCTTTAATCTTAATTCATTTTAATCATTTCTTATATTAAAAAAAATAAAAAAAAGTATTTTAATTTCAATTTGATTCATAGTATTTAATTAGCAGTTTTTCAAAATCAAAAATCCTTTTTGTAGTTTAGGTTACTTGCATTTATTTACTAGGATTTAATTTCGATTTTGACTCCTCAAAGTGAATACGACCCAGATTGTGCATTATATTGTATTAATTCGGTTAATTTTTGGAGTAACTCCAAAGCGACAAATTAAGGGTAGTTAACTTCAAGGGGTTTTATGGCCATCAAAATTGATCTTGAAACGGCTTATGATCGAGTTAACTGGTGGTTTTTAATAAGGTTCCTGAAGGAGTTAAAACTCCCGTTGGATTTCATTAATATTATTGAAAATTGTATCAGCTTGGCAATGTTGCAATTATTATGGAATGGCAGTAAAACAGATTCTTTTATCTCCTCAAAGGGTGTGAGACAAGGGGACTCGATGTCACCTTACCTCTTTGTAATCTGTATGGAGAAACTTGCCTGCCTCATTTAGGAGAGGATGCACAAACAAGAATGGAAACCGATTCGTCTAACTAAAAATGACCACCTATTTCCCATCTTTTCTTTGCAGATGACATCATTTTATTTGCGGAAGCATCCTTACAACAAGCAGAGATGATTAAACAGTGTTTGGATACTTTTTGCAATTGCTCTGGTCTTAAGGTCAACTCCTCCAAAACTCGCATCTTTTTCTCCCCTTATATGAATCATAATAGATGCTCTGAAATAAGTACGTATATGAGTTTAATGGGTTGAGAAAATACTTAGGCATTCCCCTTCATCATAAACAAGTGAGTAAAGATGCTTTCATGGAGACAGTATACAAAGTTGAACAGTGGTTGAATAAATGGAAGACAGGTGCCTTTTCTCTTGCAGGAAGGACCACGTTAATTAACTCTGTCACGTCAGCTATTCCAAATTATGTTATGTAGACTTCACTCTTCCCAGTGCCTTCTTGAAAAACTCTTGATAAGCTTAATAAAGGTTTTCTCTGGGGGAACACAGAAGGTCATAAAAAGATCTCTCTTGTCACTTGGATTGCTGTATGCACAAAAAAAAAAGGGAGGTCTAGGATTGAGGCATGCTAAACTTCAGAATCATGCTCAGCTTATGAAGGTTGGTTGGAAGCTTGTCAAAAATCAAGATGACCTTTGGGTTAAAGTGATTCGAGATAAGTATCGCTATGGGAATGATCTCATTCCAAGGACTGAGAAAAAGAAAAGTGGCTCCAATATCTGGATGGGGATAAAAAAGACTTGGAACAACATCAAAGAAGGTATTGAAGTTATGGCTAATGGCTCAAATGCTAGGTGGAAACACACTCGTAATAGGCAGTTTTCTATGAAATAGTATACGAGCAGTTATCAGATCCTGAGATGATGTCGGATACACTATGAGAGAATATTTGGAAGCTGCATATTCCATAACACTATAGATCAATGATGTGGTTAGCCACTTGAAAATGTCTTTTAACAAATGCCTTTGTGCCACAAACGAGGACTTACTAATGATGACTGCTGCTTTTTGTGCAAGAAAGACTCTGAGGATCTACTCCATGTGCTCCGCGATTGCACTGAAACAAAGAAACTATGGTAGAAGTTCATACCCCCAGTTAAGTGGAGACGGTTCTGTGAGTTAAGTTTCAATGATTGGTTTGTCTGGAATGTTACTTCCAAGAACGTTAATGGAGTCAAATGAAACTTGACTTTCTCCTTGATTTGTTGGTAGCTCTGGCAGCATCAACACCTCTTGCTCTTTGAAGGAAATAAAGCTTACTAACGAAGCCATCATTGTGAATATCACCACCCTCCTCACAACTCTTGGTCAGATCCAGAAGCAGATGTCAGGGATTGCACTGCCAGAAGTCAGACGATCAATAAATAATACGAACTGGCAAGCTCTACATAAAGGGTGGATTAAACTTAATGTCAATGGAGCATTCTCTTCCATTAAGCAAGCTTGTGCTTACGGAGGGCTTCTCTGAGATGAAACAGGCACCTTTTTACATGGTTTTATTCATAGACTTAATAACGAAGGCGCGCTTTATGCTGAACTTTGGGCCTGCTTACACAGACTGAAACTTGCATGGGATGGCAGTTACTGTAGAACAATCCTAGAATCCAACACGAGTGACATTCTAGAATTGCTGTTGAATGAGCCTGATGAGCTGCATGTTGACTACCCTGTCATTATGGAAATTCAATCGTTATGAAGAGATTGGGAAGTTTGCATAGCCCACATCAGTAGGGGGGGTAACAAAGCTGCAAACTTCTTTATGAAGAAGGCTCTAGGAGCAATTAGTGGTTTTCATTGCATTGGTACTGTGCCTGTTGAGCTAATACCCATTCTAGAAGCTGATTGCATGTCGATTGCCAAAGGTCAAGTAGGACTTGTGTAAGGTTTTTCCCCTTATTATCAAAAAAGAAAAGAGTTAACAACATAAAAGGACTTTTACATAATTTCAATTCTGAAAAAATGACTGCGAAACTTAAGTTATAATGAGATCCTAATTTAGTACTCCATCTTTAGTATAAGCATTAGTTGGAATTTGGTCTTAATATGTTAATTAGCTTTGTCTCTCATATTTATAATTTTTTTAAAACTAAATTATCTAATTTATAAATTAATCTAGGCTAAAGTATACATTTGGTCCTTTAAATTAATGCAAAATTTTAATTTGATCCCTTAACTTTAAAAGGAAAATTTTTGATCCTTTAATCTTAAAATCATTAGGATTAAGTAATAATTTTTGTAAAAATCATGATTGTTTTGAAACTAAACTTAACATGTTAGCATCTGATAATATTTTATCAACATGTAAAATGTCAATATCATCATTTTTTATCAACAATTGTAAGACTAAAGGATTAAAAGTATACTTTTAAAGTTCAAAAACTAAATTAAAACCCTATATAAAATTAAAAGACTAAATGAATACTTCAGCTATTAATATATAATCCAATGCAATATATAAATATTTAAGAAAAATTATATTACATTTATTATAACTAATTTATTTGGCTTTCATATTCTATCCAAACTGATTTAATTAAGGACTGAAGCTATATAGTAGTAATATTTTATGGTGTCCGCACTTATGTCATTCCTCCAATAATCTATATATCCAATTTTTCTTAACACTTTACGGTATATATCATTTAATTGGTAAAACATAGTGTGAGTTTGGGAACTTAAAAAAAATACTTAAACAAAGTACTTTCACATAAATTGAAATAAAAATTTGTCACATACTTATCTAGTTCATCATAAAATTACCTTCACAAAGTTAATTCATACAGTCCTATAAACTAGTCAACAAGTTGCACCATTGAAAGCAACGTTGTCAAACTCGTGAGTTTAAACAAACTCATGAGAATTATATAAACTCGGATCGTAAACTCGGATCGTGAACTCGTAAGAATTTATTTTTATTAATAAATTGGTATTAAAAGTATATAATCAAATAATTAATATATAAAAAATGAGAACAATTTCATTTAAATATATTTTAAATTTAAATAATTGAAATTATATCTAATCAGTGTTCATAATTTATCACATTCAACCAAAAAATTTCTATGAAATTCATATATAAAGTCACTAAATATAATCAAATCAAAAAATTTAGCATGAGTTTAAGAGTAAGTTAGCATGATTTTCTAAGCTTAAAACGAAAAAACAGTAAACTCGGTAAATGAACTTATAAGTTTAATCGAGTTTACAGTTATCACGAATTTAAGAGTGAATCGACATGATTTTGTTAAACTTGACGGGTCAATTCACGAGTTTGACAACAGTAATTGAAAGAGAATGTTCAAGAAGTAAACATTTTAATTAGAACACTTATTTAAAGATAAAAACTCCGCCTTTTTAATTTAATGATAAAACCAACCCACAAGTTTCATTAAACAAGTGATTAAACCCACAAGCTTTTAATTAAGGACTGAAGCTATATATATGGTACTAATATTTTATGACGGCCTCACTTACGTCATTCGTCAAATAATCTATATATCCAATTTTTCCTAACACTGTTCGTATACCACTCTGGTGGTTTTTAATTGTCACTTGTATTAATTTTTCATCTACTAAGGAGATCATTAAGTACATAAAATCTTTCACTTTTACTCTTATTAAATAGCTAGTATATTTTTCTCATTCATTCTCTTTTCCTTCACCTTTACATTTGTCTCCCTTAATTAATAAGGGTAGAATTGAAAATAAAGTATTAAAAAAGATACAAGTGACAAATAAAAGAAACGTCCTACATGTGACAATTAAAAAAGACCAGAGTGGTATATCATTTAATTGGTAAAATGTAATGAGAGTTTGGGAAACTTAAAAAATATTTAAGCAAAGTCATTTCATGTAAGTTGAGACAAAACTCTTCTCACATACTTATCTTGTTTATCATAAAATTACTTCCAAAAAATTAATTCAAACAGTCCCATAAATTAATCAACAAGTTGCACTATTAAAAGAGAATGTTCAAGAAGTAAACATTTTAGAGCACTTGCTTAAAGATAAAAACTCGACCCTTTTAATTTAATGATAAAACCAACCCACAAGTTTCATTAAACAAGGGATTCGCATTCCGTGCTCATCATCTTGATGAGCACGGAGTGCTCAGCACTCAAAACGTGGACGTTTTGAGTATTGAGCATGAGGGACCTTTTTTTTTATTACAAAAAAATATATGTATTAGAATTATTTTTAATTAAAATTTATCTAATACTTTTAAATATTTTTTACACATATTCAATATTTTAAAATATTTTATCATATCCTGAAATATTTTTTCATATATATTTAGTGTTCTAAAATATTTTCTGACAATGTATTTGAAAAAATATTTAAGAATCTAGTATGTTAAAGTATTTTGTAATCTATTTGGTACCTAAAATATTTTTTCATATATGTTCATTATTTTAAAATACTTTGTGACTGGGCTTACCTAAAAACATATTTTAGGATCTAGTATTCTAAAGTCTTTTATGATTTATTTAGTATCCTGAAATATTTTTTAGTATTCTAAAATATTTTATGATACAATATCAAGAAATAGAAAATTTTTTAAAACATTAAATGCACGTGAAAAAATATTTTAAGATATTGAAAACATCTAAAATTTTTTTTTTGAGTACTAGATAAATGTTAACCAAAAATAATTTTAATACATACTTCTTCTGATTCTTAATATAAGAGTTAGTTTAACTAATTCAAGTATACTACAAAAATTAGCTAAATTAGTCAATTGTAATAAATAAGTGTTGTTTTCTTTAAAATGCCTCTCACTAATTATATGTATTAACTAAAATCAACAATTGATTAAATCTTTAACACGTACAATTATTATAAGGACTGTATTGAAAAAAATAAATATATATAAGAGATAAAGTAGATTAAAATATTATATTTAAGACTAAATTAAATATCAAGATAATTTTTATATTAATAATTTGAGATGGTATAAATTTTTTTGTAACAAAAAAATAAAGTAAAAAAAAATAAAAATGCTCAGCACTTGTGTGTTTTGAGTGCTGAGCACTCCGTGCCCATCAGGCTGATGAGCACGGAATGCGAACGCTTAAACAAGTGATTGACAGATAATCTCTCAATAATGACGGACGAAGGCGGCCACTAGACGAGAACACAATCCGTAAATTCTAAAACAAGCACCCAAGACTTACAATAAAATATAAATAAAATTAGTGTAACATTATTTTAACTCCTTAGCCGTAGAAACATGAGCAAGAAGCTCCTCGTCACGTTCAAATTTAGCCATGTCTCTTCCTCTGTCAAGTTCACATACGCCTCACGGTGTCTTTAGAAACAATTACATTTGTGAATTTCCACGTAGGCGGTCCCGTCCATGTCGTATTACCCCATCCAAAATCAACCTCGTACGCCGGAAACATACAGTGAAGTGAAGGTAACAGGCACCACCTCACCTTTCTCAAAAGTTCTAACCATGTCTTCTTCGATAGGGTTCCATTCTTTGCTTTCTCGAAGCTTGGCAATAAAATCGTCGTCCACTTTGTTCAGTTCTTCTCTTAGCTGTCTTCCGAGGTTGTCGGAGTACTCTCCTTCTTGCTCGTAGATTCACTGTGGATGTCACTAAATGAATCTTATTGTCCCCTTCTTCTTTTGTGGCTGCAACAAACCGGTTGAATAGGAAAGTTGATAAGACTTCTACTCTTGAAGGAAGTTTTTGGCCTTCTATGACCTTTGCGGAATATTTTATCCTCAGAACATTATATTTCGTAAGGTTTTATTTGGCAAAGGATGAGAGCTCTACCAAATCAGTAGCTGATTAACAGGAAGAATGATAATTAATCATCTAAGGAAAAGGTTAACACCATATATAAAAGGACTTAAAGATTTCCAATACTAAAAAATTAAGAAATGAGCACGGAACTCAAGTTATAATGAGGTCCCAATTTAGTACTCTCTCCATATTTATATAAGGGTGAGTTCAAGATTGAATTTAGTTTTAAATATTATATTTAGTCCTTAATATAAGATTTACTTTGTAATTCAAATTGAATTACATTCTAAATCTTGTATTAGGGACTGGAGGTAGTATAATACTTTAATTCATTTTATCTCTTATATTTATCATTTATTTATTATACTAAGTTAGTTAACTTATAAACTAATACATTATATATATAATGTTATATATACATATCGTAGGAAAATCATGTTACATTTATTTATGTGGATATTAAGAAAATTGATCAAGTTGATTATTTGCATTGAAACCACCTTTTAACAAGAATCCTTTACAGTCAATAAGAATATTTTAAGAAAAAAACATTATAAATTTGGGAGACAAATAAGATTAATGTCTTATATTTGAACCAAATCCAACCTTTTAAACTTGCTCTTATATTAATTACCTGAAGTAATAATTTACTTTACTTTTTTAATTTATCTAAATTAGTTAAGCTTTTCAAGATGAAAAGTATGGTTCTAATTTTTTTATGTGGTACGCATGTCATTCGTCCAATAATCTATGTATCCTATTTTTCTTAATATTTATGGTAGGTATACAGCATGTAATTGGTAAATAATCTACTTTGCCCAAAAATATATATGGTAAATAATCTAATCCATTTAGCTTACTTATAAAGGGTGCTTAGTAAAATAATAACGCGTTGATCTGACATGCAAACTAATCAACAAGTTGCACTATTAAAAGACGCAGTGTTTAGTCAATGCCAAAAAAAACGGTGCAGTGTTCAAGAAGTAGACAATATTTTAGAACACTTTCTTAAACATAAAACTCGAACCTTTTTAATTTAATGACAAAACAAACACACAAGTTTCATTAATCAAGTGATTAACAGATAAGTCTCAATAATGACAAATGAAGGTGAACAGCAGACAAGAACACAGTACACAAATTGTAAAATAAGCACACAAATATATATAAAAAAATAAAATAAAATTATTTCAACCCTTCGTAGAAACATGAGCAAGAAGCTCCTCGTCACGTTCAAATTTAGCCATGTCATCCTTCGTCAAGTTGACGTACGCCTCAATGCCTCCCCCTGACTTGGTGTCTTTAAAAACAATTACATTCTTGAATTTCCACGTAGGCGGTCCTGTCCACGTAGGATTACCCCATCCAAAGTCAACCTCGTACACGGGAAACCTACACAGTGAAGTGAAGGTAACAGGCACCAACTCACCCTTCTCAATAGCTTTAGCCATATCTTCTCTATTAGGGTTCCATTCTTTGCTTTGTCGAAGCTTCACAATAAAATCGTCGTCCACTTTGGTTATCTCTTCTCTTAACTGTCTTCCAAAGAAGTCGTCGCTCTCTCCTTTCTCGTCTAACGTTGGAAACATTTGAACATACCAGTAATAGTTCCCGAACGCATATTCTGGCAATGGAAGATCCATTCTTGTGCGTAGATTCACTGTGGATGTCACTAAATGAATCTTATTGTCGCCCTCTTCTTTTGTGGCTGCAACAAACCGGTTAAATAGGAAAGTTGATAAGACTTCTACTCTTGAAGGAAGTTTTTGGCCTTCACTGAGCTTTCTTGAATATTTTGTTCTCAGAGATTCTATTACGGATGCTTCAAAAGCGAATCGCTTGCCCACGGCTTTGTGCTGTCCCATGTGTGTATTCGGATCATATCCCGACAAGTCTTTTGTCGGGAAAAGAGAGGAAGATTGGAAGTGGCTTCTGATTGGTTCTGGTCCGCCGCGTGTTACGGCGGCCCAGGTCTTAATGAATTGGAAATGCGACAGCGCATCGGCAATCTTGTGGGTGAGGCTTACTCCGACGGCTATTCCACCACAATCGAAGACATTGAATTGGACACCTAGGACTGTGTCCACCACTTCATCCATGTCGTAGGGAAGCAATTTACTGAAGTCGGCCGGAGAGGGGTCGTCGGTGACGTGGCTGAGGTGGCACCTGACATTGGTTTCTATGTACGGGACACCCTCGTCGTTGCACTCTACCACTAAGTTGTCTGTTATGAGTCTCCCGGCGAGTGGATAGTAGGGAGTTAAGACTTGAGACAACGATTTCTTGAGAACATCGGAAGCCTCGTTGACGTTAAATTTGTTTGTGACAGAATCAGCCGTGAAGAAGTAGACCATAGAATTGTTGATTTGGGGAGTTATCTGATCGATGAAAGAGAGATGGTAATGACGAAGATGTCGAGGAGTAGGAGACGATGGTTTCACCATTTCTCTAGAGATTACTTCTACTTCAACACTCATTTTATTTTCTTGGTGCTTCTCTCCTTAACGTGTAGCTTCTGATTATGCTCAACAATTATTATGATCATCTCTATCTATACTTATAATTCTCATCATGGACGAGGATGGCTAATTAATTAATGGGAGTTGGTTGGGTGCTCATCAAACACCGAAATTCTGACCTTCAAATCGTCTTGATTTAATTCTTTTTATTTTTATTTTGTAAAATTTTATTTTGGTAGGTATAAAATGTAAAATAAAAATAATTTTGTCAGTTTTATTTTTTTAAAAAAATTATTTAAAAATCACTGGTTGAAGTTTCTGAATCTAGAACTTTAAAACTATTTCTGGGAGATGATACGGATGTTGTTATTCAGCCGATGCAGGAGGCATGAAGTGGAGCGAAGGTAAGGAATAGAATTCTTCTTGAATTTATATGTGGCTACGCTCGGTTTATAGAGTATGCCAGGTGATCTTTTCTCATAGTTTATTATTTATTTAGATGGAAAGAAAAATAGGAAACAAATTAGAATTGAAGGAAAAAAAATCCTCCGAAATAGTAAATTTTTTCTATTTATTATTTCTTGAAAGTTTTTAATTCTTCTCTTCTATTTTCTTCCATTTTTGCCGTAGGATCCTTACATATTAAAGAAGGAAATTCTAAAGCTGATTGGCTTGCAACTTAAACTATACTTTAGGGCATGGTGATGATTTGATTGTGTTCCATAGTTCGCTTTGAGGATTATCTGATGTACTTTTCTGTGACATGATGGGAGTTTCTTTCCCACATCTCTGCACATAGTTGATGATTGAGGATGCTGAGCTTTCGCCCCATTTAGGGAAAAAATAATAATAAATAAACAAAAGAAATCATGGCCCTATAGACTTGTATGAACTCCATTGTTATTATCTGTGACATATACAATTATGATCTTGATTAATTGACTTGAGTGTCGTGGTCTCTGTTTTTTTTTGTTTCATTGTTATAATGACAGTATAGTCTGAAATAAAAATTTGATGGCGTAAAAAAACCTGATTTTTAAAATCTTTTCTTAAGAACATTATATTTTCTAAGGTTTTATTTGGCAAAGGATGAGAGCTCTACCAAAACAGTAGCTGATTAACAGGGAGAATGATAATTAATCATCCAAGGGAAAAGGTTAACACCATAAAAGGACTTAGAGATTTCCAATACTAAAATATTAAGAAATGAGCATGAAACTGAAAGTCATAATGAGGTCCTAATTTAGTACTCTGTCCATATTTATAAAAAACGTCTGTTTGGGATTGAATTTAGTTTTAAATATTATCTTTAGTCTTTGATATAAAACTTAGTTTACAGTTCAAATTGAATTATAATCTAAATCTTAGGGACTTGAGGTAGTGTAATACTTTAATCCATTTTATCTCTCATATTTATCATTTTTTTATTAAACTAATTTATTTAACTTATTAACTAATATATAGTGTATATATAATGTCATATATACATATTTTAGAAAAAATCATGTTACATTTATTTATGTGGATATTAAGAAAATTGATTAAGTTGATTATTAATTTGTATTGAAACCACCTTTTAGCGGGAATCCTTTACAATCAACAGGGATATTTTGAGAAAAACATTATAAATTTGGGAGACAAATAAGATTAATGTCTTATATTTGAACCAAATCCAACCTCTCAAACTTGCTCTTATGTATCCTATTTTTCTTAATACTTTATGGTGGGTATAGAGCATGTAATTGGTAAATAATCTACTTTGCCCAAAAACTGGTAAATAATCTAATACATTTAGCTTACTTATAAAGTGTGCTTTGTAAAACAATAACGCGTCGATCTGACATGTAAACTAGATAACAAGTTGCACTATTAAAAGACGCAGTGTTTAGTCAATGTCCAAAAAAAAGGGTGCAGTGTTCAAGAAGTAAACAATATTTTAGAACATTTTCTTAAACATAAAACTCGAACCTTTATAATTTAATGACAAAACAAACCCACAAGTTTCATTAATCAAGTGATTAACAGATAAGCTCTAAATAATGACAAATGAAGGTGAACAACAGACAAGAACACAGTACATAAATTGTAAAATAAGCATATAAATATATAAAACAAACATAAAATTATTTCAACCCCTTTGTAGAAACGTGAGCAAGAAGCTCCTCATCACGTTCAAATTTAGCCATGTCATCCTTCGTCAAGTTGACGTACGCCTCAATGCCTCCACCTGACTTGGTGTCTTTAAAAACAATTACATTCTTGAATTTCCACGTAGGCGGTCCTGTCCACGTAGGATTACCCCATGCAAAATCAACCTCGTACACGGGAAACCTACACAGTGAAGTGAAGGTAACAGGCACCAACTCACCCTTCTCAATAGCTTTAGCCATATCTTCTCTATTAGGATTCCATTCTTTGCTTTCCCGAAGCTTCACAATAAAATCGCTGTCCACTTTGTTTATCTCTTCTTTTAACTGTCTTCCCAAGTCGTCGTTGTTCTCTCCTTTCTCATCTAACGTTGAAAACATTTGAACATACCAGTAATAGTTCCCGAACGCATATTCTGGCAATGGAGGATCCATTCTTGTGCGTAGATTCACTGTGGATGTCACCATGTCAATCTTTTTCTTGTCCCCTTCTTCTTTAGTTGAAGCAATAAACCGGTTCAATAAGAAAGTTGATAACACTTCTAGTCTTGAAGGAGGTTTTAGGCCTTCTTCAATGACCTTTCTTGAATATTTTGTTCTCAGAGATTCTATTACCGATGCTTCAAATACGAACCGCTTTCCCACGATTTTGTGGTTTCCGATGTGTGAATTCGGGTCGTATCCTAACAAGTCTTTTGTCGGGAAGAGTGAGGAAGATTGAAAGTGGGTTTTTATTGGCTGTGATTCGCCGCGTGTCATGGCTGCCCAGCTCTTGATGAACTCAAAATACGACAGCGCGTCGGCGATCTTATGGGAGAGGCTTACACCGACGGCTATTCCGCCGCAATCGAAGACATTGAATTGGACACCTAGGACTGTATCGACGATTTCATCCATGTCGTAGGGAAGCAGTTTGCTGACGTCGGCCGGAGACGGGTTGCCGATGACGGTGCTGAGGTGGCACCTGACTCTGGTTTCTACGTAAGGGACACCCTCGTCGTTGCAGTCTACGACTAAGTTGTTGGTTATGAGTCTTCCGGCGAGTGGGTAGTAGTGGGTTAAGACTTGAGATAATGATTTCTTGAGAACATCGGAAGCTTCGTTGATGTTAAATTTGTCTGTGACATCATCGGCATTGAAGAAGTAGACCATAGAATTGTTGATTTGGGGAGTTATCTGGTCGATGAAGGAGAGATGGTAATGACGAAGATGTTGAGGTGTGGGAGACGATGGTTTCACCATTTCTTTGGAGATTACTTCTACTTCAACGCTCATTTTAATTTCTTGGTGCTTCTCTCCTTGACGTGTAGCTTCTTATTATTACTCAAAACAATTATATTTATGCTCATCTTACAGCCCTTATCATGAAGGAGGATGTCATTGTCAATATTATATAGATGAACATCTAAATCTGGATCATTCATATATTTAATCTGAACAGTTCAGATTTATTTTTTATTTTTTTTCTTATAATAATTAGTCTAATGTGTACGAATCTAAAATATGATATGCAATATCTTAATTGTGATCCCCCCCCCCAAAAGTCAGTTTTTATTTAAAAAAACATTAGTTGAAATTTTCAAATATGTATCGTTCAAAGTATATTTGAATAGTGCAAATCTCACAATAAAACAAAACTATGACCAGTTTTAGTACTCATCATTTTAATGAGCATTCTAAGCTCATCAGATTTGAATCATCTATATCTCATTTAGATACTCCAGATTTGATTTCTTTTTAATTTTTATTTATTTAAAATAATTATTTTAATATGAATAGAATTTAAAATAGAGATAATTTTCTAACTATAATTCTTTCAAAAAATAATTTTTTCTATTTAAAAATAATTAATTAAAGATTTTAAATATGGATCTTCCAAATGAGATATGGATAATCCAAATCTGATGAGCTTAGAGTGCTCATCAAGGATTGAAACTGGTTCCATATGAATGAGTATTGCCATGGTCATCATTGCAAAGAGCACTAAAACTAATTTCAAATTTCAATCACGACAATTTTATCCTCTTATTGATGTCTCAATGATAGTTTGAATTTGATTTTGATCAAGATCACGTTTTAACAACTAAGGATTTGTTTGGAATGGGGGAAGGAGCTTTTAAAATATCTTTTCAATTGTGATTAATATGTGAAGAGAGTTTTGTCTCGACCTATATAAAAGTGCTTATAAAAGAAATAGATCTAAACGAGCCCTAATATACAAACTCCCCATGTGATTGACAAGATTAAACATTTTTCATTTTCATTTGAAGAGTGGTTGCGTGCAAGTAATAATTGAGAGAGATAATAAAATACTGATTGCGGGCTTGAGGAACTATGGTTATGGTTATCGGTCACTATTGATTTCTTGGAGTGGAAGGCGAGCCTTATATGCGGGAAAGTTATTAATTCTTCTATGAATTTGCAAATTAAATAATAAATAATAAAATAGATGCTAAATTTGTAATGTAATTCAAAGTAACTCACAAATTTAAAACTAAAAATTTTAAGAATAACAATAAAAATTTAAACTTCATGATATATAGTACACTGTAACTGTATCACAACTCCAAACTTCTTTTAGGGAAAATTGCAAATAAAGACCGTGGAATATATAAAATCGCAATTTGGGTCCTTGAATTTGTATAATTGCTGTCAGAGACCCGGTCCCAAATAAGAATTATGAAATGTTGATTAAAAGTCAAAAACGCCCTTCTGCTTTTTTGCAGTCCCTTGTCTACACATGCCCTTACTTTATCTTTCTTCACTTTCCAAGTCGTCTCCCTCTTTCTTCATTCTCCGACTTGTCTCCCTCTTCTTGATGATGAACTATACAAATCTCTTGAAGAAATTGAGGCTAACACCATTAGAAATCTCCTTCTTGATGAAGATGGTCCATCTTTTGGTGTTTTTGATGACTCGAGTTTCAATAATTTACCAAAACTGGTGATAACCTGGAAGATTTTGATCTGTTTGGCAGTAGTGGAGGTATGGAGCTGGAAGGCGATGAACATCTAACTATAGGAAAGGGGCCAATGGTCCAGATAAAGATCCTAGTTGCTTCGGACGTTTTAAACGGAAACTTTCTTTTGTTGAACATTCTTCTAGAACAATTTTGTTAGAAACATTAACAGCAATGTTGAAGATTCTGAGCTAAAGACTCTCTTTGAGGTGCTTCTTTATTGTTTACGTTGATAGATGCTATGCTAGAATTCTTAGAAAGCATTTTAGACTTTGAATCTTATAAAAAGTCAATGCAATTTCTTGTTTGTTTTGACAAATAATGGTGATTTCTGAACCAAGTTTGATAAGTGTGTTGAAAAGAACAAATTGACAAGTTCTGATACCCACTTCACGACAAGTTCAGTAATGCGAATAACATTTAGGAAAGCAAATAACAACTTCTGATAAGCAATTCATAGAAATTCGAGTTATTGTGTTAAGATGACAGCATTTTCAGATTTCTTTAGCAGATGACAAGTTCTGATACACAATTCATGACAAGTTCAGTAAGGTGAATGACAAGTTTAGTAAGGCGAATGACAACTTCTGATAAGCAATTCATAGAAATTTGAGTA
>NW_021634285.1:0-43509 GCF_004799145.2 Neltuma alba | reverse complement strand
GTCAACTCGCTCTTAAACTCGTGCTAAATTTTTTAATTTAATTATATTTAGTGACATTATATATGATTTTTATATAGAAATTTCTTTGTTGAATATGATAAATTATGAATATTGATAGATATAATTTCAATTATTTAAATTTAAAATATATTTAAATGAAATTATTCTGATTTTTATATATTAATTATTTAATTATATACTTTTAATATCAGTTTATTAATAAAAGTGAACTTTTAGGAATTCACGATCCGAGTTTACATCATTATCACGAGTTTGTTTTAAACTGGCGAGTTTAACAACCTTGGTGCAAAGTATGATTTATATAACTTGTTGATTTTTTTTTTTAATTTGTTACTCCCGTGTATATTAAAAAGTTAAACCAGACATCTTGTTCCAAAATTATTATTCCCATGTGTCCCAATGTAATAGAAATTATTTTAATAGCAACTTAAGATTATGTTTATAATTTATTATTTTTGCGAGTACTAAAAATTATAAATGATGTAATTTATTAACTTTTTAATAATAAATTCTAAAGTAGTAGAATATATTATTTTTAAAATTTTAACTTATGTGATAATGTATAAGCTATTTTGAAATAATAAATTATTCTTTCTAATTTTAATATGAAAAAATAACAAGTGGATTAAGAGGTCCAGGGGCAATATTAAAATTTGAGACGTGATACGTATGGGACTCACCTTCCTTCGGAATAATTCGTTTTTTGTTGGTGCTGACGCGGGCTACATATTTCCCCCTTAAATGACGATGGCGTTTTTTATTTTTTAAATAAAAGAAAATTTAAAATTTACTAAATTTAAAGAAAATTCAATAAAATTTAATTTTTTTATAAATATAATAAGATATATTAATTGTTTCTTATAAACTGGGGGAAAAAAAAGAGAGGAAAGTGCTGATTTTTTTATTAAAAGTCAATTTTTAGGGGTACTTGTTGAAGCTAAGTTGTATAATATATATATATACATATGTATATATTCCTTTCATTTAGTTAATGGCTTTGTAGATCGTAGAAAGGAGAACGAAATATGAGAGAACGATCGAGATAAGATTTCATTGGCCCATAAGAAGAGATTGTCTTTTTTAGTCAAAGGGAAAATGGAAGAATACTAATAGTGCAATTAGTTCCTATATCATGAGGCCACGTGTAATAATATACAGGATTTGTCGAAGCACGAAGAAAGACTGGAAGATGGAGTAGCCATTTGATGTGACAATGGAAGAGGGAGAAGACTGGGAGAAGACTTGGACAATTGGAAGACCGTGGGAGCTGACTTGGATACTTTTGCATTAGGCCATCAGCCACCCGGTCCATCCCTCACCATTAAAGTTGTCAGTAGCTCAAGTACTAAATACAGAATCTAGACTTGTATCAAAAAAAAAAACACATATATAAATATATATATATATATATATGTGTGTGTGTATATATTTATAGAATCTAGACCAGAGCTTCACTTTGGTTTTAAATGTAATTCTAATTTATTTTTCCTTAAAAATGTATAGTTTTGTCTAAATCATTCCTATTGATATTACATAATAAAAAGCTCTCAATTAAAAAGTAACTTAAATGTACATGATTAAATATGATACTCCTCCAATCCTTAATATAAGATCCATTTAACTAATTTGATTATATTAAGAAAGTTAAGTAAATTAGTTAATTATAAGAAAAAGTGACACATTTTTTCTAAAATACCATAATCATCTTTCTTAATACCCCTCTCTCTCTTCTACTGGATTATGGTTGAGGAAGTATCCATAAGAGTAATTTAGAGAAAATTGATAAATATAAGAAATGGGTCTTATATTTAAGACTAAAACCAACTCAAGAATTAGGTCTTATATTAAGGACTAGAGGAGTAATTTATAACAACCAATTCAGGGTTGTTTGGAATCACGATATTAAAAGTAGCTTTTTAATCGTGATTTACCAAATAAGAGATAAATATGTAAAAAGAGTTTTATCTCAATTTATATAAAAATACTTATAGGCACTTAAAGAAATGCAAACTAGTGTTTAGATTTGTTACAAATAACTAACTAATTTTTTTAATATTTATAAATTAATTATCTAGTTCTTATATTAATAACTACAGTTAGTAATGAAAATGAATAAAAATGAATGACTTTGAGAGAGTTGGCTGATAACCTGATGAGCTAGCCAACGCTAAATGAAAGGTCAATATGAAACTGATCTTTTTAATCGGTAAATATAGTTGAGAGCAAATTATTGTGTTCAACTCTGTTTTTGTGGACTTAAAACAGAAGCAAACTATGTGGTGCCATTGTGCACGAATGTGGTGCCATCACCATCTCTCCCACCTATCAACGATGTGGTTATAAGTGGAGGGTTGTATTTTTCGTTTCAATGAGGCACAAAAGCAAAAACTTTTAGGGGATAAAAAGCTTTTTTTAAAAAGCTAATAATGATTGTTATTGGAAGAGATTTATAAGCTTTTAAAAGTATTAATTAAAATAAATAAATATATTATAAGAGGATGAATTGATTTTTTTTTTTACCAGCATTCCAATAAAGCAATCGTTTATTGCCTATATAACAGTTCATTTTTTAAACAGAAATTAATTTAATAAATATTCATATATAGGTTTATTATCATTAAACTTTTAGTAAAAATGTAAAAAAAAAAAAATAGGAGTGAGCAAAACTGAACCGAATCGAATTTAATTTCGGTTTTTTGATTCTATTATTTTGGTTTTGATTTTTATTTTTTAATAATTTTGTTTGGTTAGTAGAAAAAAATTCAGTTATAACCGAAAAACTGAAATAAATATATTATGTATTTATATTAATAAATATTATTATAATAATATATATGTGGGTATATGTGGACTCTTTAAATATATTTATATTCAATAAATATGATTATAATAAATATTATTATAATAAATCACATTGAAAGATCAAATATTTATTAATTAACAGTTGTAATTGTATTTTTTTATTATTTTTAATTTAAAATCACTTTTTATATTTATATATTTCGGTTAATCAATTAATCGAACTGAAATATTTTGATTAATTTAATTTCAGTTAGTTTAATTAATTAGTTTCGGTTCGATGTTTAAAATTCACTATATTCAGTTATTCAGTAAATTCGATTATCAAAGAAAATCGAATCAAAAAACCAAATGCTCGCCTCTAAAAGAAAATAGCACAAGGACGATATTAAAAGCATAACTTTTATGTACTTCTTATATTCTTATTCTAGTACTCCTTCATTCCTAAATATAAGATCCTTATATAGTGTATATAAGAATCTTATATTTAGAACTGGAAGAGTATTATTATGTTTATTTAATAGTAATTAATCTAATTTATTTATTAAAAATATATTTTTAATATTAACAATGTTTTGCTTGTTATCATGTATCGATTACCAAATAAAAATGTTTTGCTTAAAATGGAAAAAATTACAATTTATCTTTGCACGGCATATTTTATGGCATAGGAGAGTGCAATTGTTGACCCAAAAAAAAAAAAGATTTGCCCACAAGTCATTTTAACTAATTCGTCAAGATCAAAAACATAGTAGCTAACTTATTAAGTTTATCTCAAATTAAAAAAAAAAAATTCAACTCTACCCATATTTAAATAAGATTGCAGAGGAGACAACAAAATATAGATGTTATTAATTGTAGGAACGAACTTGACAAATAAGTAATAGTTACTTTTCAAATAACTAATGGTTTGGACCAACTCATTCTTTTAGAGATGACTTGTACCGTTGACAGGAGAAAATAGGAGTGTAATTTGAACATGAGCATGGGGATGAGTCATCTATCCAAAATTATAATAATCTCAGCAGAATTTAAACCGTTCCTTACTTGTTCAGGAACTCTTCTTTTGTGATTGGAGGGCATTTGACATAACAAAATACAGAATATATCACATCAACAAGGCCAAGCAACAATGATGGGACACTAATCCCAGGTTGTTGAACCATCTTGAGTATGATTCAAGCCTTAATGCTATTGCTAGATAGCCTTGATCGAACAGACTCCAAATCTGGCACCTCCTTAATACTGCAAAATCATCAGAGTCAGGACATTCCAGAGATATAGTATCCAAAATTCACAAGAAACACTAATACCAGCGTTAAAAGTGAAATTCCCTTTCATTTTTTTTTTTTATGGCTTCATTTTCAGTACATTACAACTCAAACTGGAACAAAAAGAATGCTGACTTGGGATGTTTTTACCAAGAAAAGACATCGCCACCTATAGTTTGTACAAGACATGCAAATCTAATGATATGCCCGTCCTTAGTCTTGTGACTATTAGGGCACCACTACCTTGTGGGGATATACTGGCCACATGACTCATATAAGCATAATAATTTGTATGCATGAGAATTAACAAAACCAACGCACCAAAATTTAGTCTTATTTAATCAAAACCGAATTTCAAATATACAAATCTACAAAGCTAAGAAATATTTTACTTTGGCATCTGACAATGATCTAATCCACTCAGTTTCCATGGTTGGTAGATGCAAATGGAGAGACTCACCAGTACATAGTATCTCCGCAAGGGCCCAACTTCCTGTAGATCCAATCCGGCACTACCTTCTCAAGAAAATTAATCTGCTCTTCAGCTTCTCCTGTAGAGAAGACTAAGTAGTTAGTCACTCATCAGTGTTAAGACACTAACAAGCAATTAAAAACTACTTTGAGTTATAGTCACAATCAATAGATACTCATCTCAACAAAATCTAAACTGTTCATTATTATCTTGTGCAGGAGCTCCTCTTTTGTGATTGGAGAGCATTTGATGGAACAAAATATAGAATATATCACATCAACAAGGCCAAGCAACGATGAAGGCATCTGCTGCCCAGTTGCTGCACCATCGTGTGTCTGATTCGTATTTTCATGAGAACAATCAATGAACTCAGCCATCTGTACTGAGCAACCAAATATGAGATAATGACAAGAATATAAAACCACAAATAACTCATAAAAAAGATGTAACATATATCAGAAAACAAAAAGGAAAAATAATTTGGGGCAAGAGCAATGACTTGATCAAATCATGGCCTCTATGACAACACAGTTAAGTTAATTATAAATGTTGATTTTGATCGGAAGTTGATGATGAGAGTATAGAAGGATCTACGGGCAAGTCCTCACAAATCAAGCTATTTCTTTGTCGAAAAGTTTCTGGTAGAGTAGCTTCTGGGATATCAATCAGCATTCTGGTCCACAAAAGTAAAGAAAACTTTTAAACAAGATTTATTAACTTATTTTGAATTAAAAAATATTACCAGATCGAAACCACACTCAAAACTCACAGTATAGAGAAAGATAATCTACATACAAACAGAGTTATTACAAAAGGATCAGAACTCTCTAGGTTATATTTTAAAACTTACACCCCACTTGGTGAATTGTAGGAAAGAAATTCCCTTTTCCTTCCACAAAAAAGTCAAGATACTCCTCTGGGCCACAATATAACTGGTTTAACCACCTCACATGGACCAAAAAATATTAGTTAAACGGTAGTTATAATATCAAATATGTAAAGAATAGATATCCAACTATGCCATTGACAAAAGTCAACGCTAGATTAATTATTATGACTAATTACTTATGAAGTTTAATTGTATAGAACGGGAAAACAGGGAGACAAATATTAAATGCTCTAAATATTATCGAACTGGATTTATATTTTGGACCAAGCCAAACTAAGGAAAAAGGAATTATATTGTGGACCAGAGAAGTATATAATATCTATTACGCTCCTATTATCGTCACTCTACAGTAATTATTTATTTTTATTTCTTTTTTTTATCTAGGGACATAAGGGACACTTCTCATTCCATGCTATTTTGTTTACCAATCCAGCCCCATGACCATGAGAATTTAAATTGATATTTACATAAAACCAAATCAGATACGTTTGACCTAAAGGACGATCCCAAAGTATTGCTATGGTTGTCATAACAGCTTTAGACAGAACAAATACAATAAGCCATAACAACACAATATTGGAATGATACCTCTGGATGCGTATTAAAGAACTCAAGCAGCCTAAAACCAAAAAGTTGCCGGAGAGCCATATAAGTATTTTCACTAGAGTGTCCTAGCACAACCTCATGTACCAAGGTGATCCTCAAATCAGGCTTCATACACAAGTTTCTATTATCATGTACTAATACCTTTTGTATGCGTATGGCTTCAGGAAGTATGTACTTTATCTGCCCAAGATCCCTGTACAGGAATTTTCTGCGAAGAGAAAATAGCAGCAGCACAACATGCCAACCAACAATAGTGAGAAATGAGAACTGAATTTGAAAGAGAAATTCAGGAAAGGATAAAAATCCAAGCCCTTCAATGGGACCCATTAGTTATCTCAGGTACATCGGAAAATAAACAAAGCAGCAAAAGTTTCAATTACCTTTTAGCAACGACTTCAACCTCGGAACAGATGTTTTGAAAGGTGGTAGATTTTTTGCAAAGACGAAGCAACCTCAGTGAACAACTCATATAGTCCAACAAATCTGCTGAAGCCTTGTATCTGAAATCTCAGAAATTTAAAAAAAAAAAAATCTCAAAATACAGTTCAATCACAGATGAGGAAAAAAAGAGCAAACAAATGATTACTTCCTACAGGAAAATTTTTCAAGGGACGCAATTCACAAGCAATCAGGCACTCACGTTTCTGGAAGCTGTGTGGATCCTTCCTTGAGTTTGGCGGGTAAGGGCTCACTAGTCTTCTCTGGAGTCTGACAAGCGATAGATTTATCAGCTCCATGAAGGATCTTCGCACACTTAAAATTCAAAACGTTTTGTTCCCCTTCTTCCAGTGTTTTCTGATCCATTCTCCAACAGCAACACAGTATAGGAAGAGCCGGAGGACATGAAAGAATTGAAGAATATCATCATGCATTGCGAAAATTCCACATCGTTCACGAAAACACTGCAGTTCTTTAGCCCTTCGCTAGAAGGAAAAGGAGAAGCATTACCTGAATTTGCACTTGCAGGACTGGACACAAAGCTTGACTAGCTAGGTTTTGGAGCTGATGGAGAAGCCGAATGGGAGGGAAAATAATCAAATAATCAAAGTGTTTATGTTTTTCCGAAACCTTTCTGGATGACGGGAGGGACAAAAACGCCGTCGTTTAACTTTCAGACATTTGACCGTTGCTGGCTTGGGCACTCTACTCGAGGGTGATGATTTTTAGGCCTCTTGTTAAAATCCAAATTGGATGGGCCAGACGCTGAGAATTTATTCAGATCCACTACATATGGGCCTTGGCCCAGCCCATTAGACTGGTCAAAGAAAATGAAATTCCAATTGGCTCCCTATTAAAATTACTGAGATTTGTATCGGAAACTAAGTCATTCACATGCAGATTCTCAAGATGTTTATTTCTTTTGGATTGTTTGAATTTAATTTAAATTATTTAATTTTTATTATATTTTATTGTAATTATTTAAATTTAATTCAAGGAAAATGGGAGCAATTTAAATTGTGAAAATGGGAATGTTATATATTATATGCAAGCACCGTGTCGTTAGATGAAACAATAGCGTACTCCATGTTCAAGGGCTAGAATCTAGTAATCAAAGGTATCACTATAGATTCTAGTTCCTTAAACAATATGTTAATTGATTCGATGTTTAGAATTTAGGTTTAGACTAAACTTAATTTAGAAAGTTTATTTTTTATCATCAATATTTCAAAGAAAATAGTCTATATAATAATGATGGAGGATACTTTATGCCACATGGAATTTTTTCTTTTTTTCAGGTAAAAGAGCACATCCACTACTTTGATTTATATGATATTTTAGTTTCGCATACTAATTTTATAAAACATATTTTAATAAAAATATTTTTTAATAAAACTATTTATGTTAAAATTAGAAAACTAAAAAAGGTAGTTTATTTTCATTAAAAAATATAATTTATAAAAATTAAGAAATCAAAGTAAAATTTGATATAAATTAAAGAAACAAAAATACATGTTCAGCTTCTTATTTTATTTTATAAATAAAGAAGCAAAAGGGAGAAGATGTGATAACATCCATATCCTTGTAAATTAGACAATGCTACCTCCTGTCCTAAATATAAAAATTAGTGAAAGAATTTATTTTGATTTTAAATATAAGATTTCAATTCATTTTATCTTTTAAATTTATAACTTTTTATTGAACTCTTCTTGTTAATTACATATGCTAAAGAAAAGTAATATCAAATACAAATTATTAAAAAGAATACTCTAATTAGAAAAATTAGCATGTATTTATTATAAATAAATAACTTCTTTAATATTTATAAATTAATTATCTAGCTTCTATATTTAATAGAGAGACAGTAATTTTTTTGCAAGCAAGGAATACAAATTTCTACATGCATCCATTATAACAATCATCAGTTAAATTACTCAGTTTTTTAAGTAAACATAGTTTCATTTTTTATATATGTGAAAGGAGACAATATCAGAACCAAATGTTTTTCCCCCCTTACCAATTAAAACCAAATCTTAATATAATAAAGAAGAATGCCCTCCAAAGTCCAACCCCCAATTGGCTTAGTCCGGTTTCAAGAGGACATTGCTACGTCATAGATGATGCCATTAATTAGTTGAGAGCCGAAGCGCCATTTTGCAAGCCAAGGCATACATGAAGTGCGAAAGTAGTTATTTTTTGTCCAAAATATAATATTTTAATTTATTTTATTATTCATATTTAATAATATTATACAGAATTAGTTTAGAAAGAGTAGATCACACATATTATAATTAAATAATTTATTTAGTTTTTTTAATTTTTTATTAGTAATGTAATCAAATTAGATAAATAACTCTTAATAATGGAAGGGCAATAATTCTTTTTGGCCAAAAAGATTACTTAGTCTATGTTAAAAATTTAAAATGTCTATGCATGAGCAATGATAATTATATTAATTGATGATACCCTTTATATAAAAGTTTCCACTTGAAAGTTGAAGTCTTCTGCATTAAGAAAAACAAATCCATTGGAGCTTTTTTCCCCAAATGGGACTTTATTTAGGACCCAATTGAGACTTAACCTAATTTAAATCCAAATTATCAATGGCTAGTTCCATATGTCATGGGATAGTATTATTAATTTCCCAATTGAGTTTAACAAAGGGCATGCATTACGCCAAGGATTGTTGGTCAGTAATGGAATGAAGCATATGAAAACTTGGTATATGAATATCTTTTAAAAAATAATTCGTTGTTATGTCGATAAAAAAAAATTACTGTTGTCATATTTGTTTTCTGGAAACAAAAATTGCATGAATAACTAGCATGCCTGTACACATGACAAGAGGGAAAAACTGACACGTAATTTTTTTTTCTTGCATTTTTTTTCTCAAATTAAAAAATGTGAACTACATTATTACCGATCATTGTTAGTTATATATATAACTAGCGCGAGCTTCGTATATGGCATAAATTTTTAAAAAGAAATTGTATTATTAGACTTATAAATAATATAACTTGTCAAAGTTTTTATATTACATGAAAATATATGAATTCCTACTACTATTATTATTACTTTAATAAAATCAGAATTAACCTGTTATTTTCTTTTAAATTATCATTATATTATTATATAAATGTAACATCAATTAACAATGTTCAAATATTGTTCTTTTACATGCTCTTTAAAAACTTTTTTTAACTCCCGCGCGGGTATAATATCAATGGCCTTGGAAAAGGAAAAATATCTCTAGGCTAATATAATCTAGTTCTTTTGAAAATTTGAATATCTCCCACAGAAAATAGAAGACAATTGAAATTAACATTAATTTTGTATTTTTACCAAAAAAAATTCATTTTGTATGGAACGTAATTATTTTATATATATCAAGAGAGGGCGTGGAGGGGGAGAGTGATTAAGTAGTTTATTAAAAGAATTTTAATCTTACATACCGCTTAACATATTTGAGAGTGACTAAGTAGCATAATCTAATTTGCGAATCAAATAATGTGTTGTTTGCTTGCTTCAGCTTGTTTTTTTAATATAGTTAAACAGATAAAGAAAAACTGAAGTCAAACTCTTTATATCTATTATTTTATTTTATTAATACGGATTGATCTTATAAAAATTTGGGTTAAATAAAACTTTGGGTCTCTCAAATTTATTTTCATTTTGGTTTTAGTCCTTCAAATTTTAAACTACAAATTTTGGTCCCTCAAGTTTCTTTTTATTTAAAATATTGGTCCTTATAAAAAACTTGAATCATTTTACCTCTTGAGGGACCAAAAATTATGTTTTGAAACTTAAAAGACCAAAGCTAAAATGAGGATAAACTTGAGGGACCAAAAATTACATAACTTATATAATAATTTAACTTCATGATTATAACAAACTTTTTAAAAATTTTAATCTGTTAATTATGTTTAAAATTGTAAATTATTTTTTTAATAAAAAGACAATATATAACTAATAAAAAGCATAATTTATGGTACTACATCAGAATGACTTGAAATGGGAAATAGAAAACAAATTCCTGATTAAATCACTATTAAAAGAACAAATATCATAATTTAGAAAGAAGCTGAGTATTATCAAAATCTCTAGAGCAATAATGGAGGAAGATCCTATATAAAAAGAGTGCAAATTGATGTACTTTGTCTTTGTGCAAATGATAAGAAGAGGTTCCTGTGGCTTAAAATTACTATGTGACAAAATTCAATAAATCATCATATGAAAACAAAGAGCATAGAAGAAGTCATGAACTGCCTGAAAGTGCAAGCAAGAAAATTTATGAACTAGAGAACCTCAAGCATATGATGCCACAACAGAGAACCTTTATAGTCCTCTTCTACTCTTTTGATAAAATAATGGACCAACCATTTCTGAGACTTGATGTCAAAATGATCTGCAAAAAGGCTATGTTGTTGAACAGGTCTACTATAACGACAATGAAGGCTAAGACTTACCATCATGCAGTACAGAATTCCTTTTACTCTAGATAGTAGTATTGATGAGAATTATAATTCTTTAAATTAGATCATGTCTACCATCTTCATCCAGCCGTAAAAAACAAAGTATCTCTTGCCCATTGAATGAAACTATTGAAATTATGCAGTTGCAATCTTATAGAAGAACAACCAAACTGCATTGACTTAGCAAAAAAACAGGTTATGAACAAGTACTCTAAAGTTTCATTGCTCAAAGTCCCGTTAAATTAATATGATTTTTAATATTATGTAAAAAAAATAATGTATAATTATTCCATATCATCGTTTAAAAAAATTGTTAATTCTGATTTTCACTAGTACATTTCAAATGAATATATTTTGAATAAAGGTGATTATATTTTTTTTAATAACAAAATCAATATTTTAAAATTTATTAATTATTTTGGTGTTAGCTTAAACCCTGCACGATACTTGGCCTTCCTAACCAAAATGTTCGTGATGCTCAACCTAATACCAAAATAAGTTTTAATTACAGTGTAAATTTTGTTACCAGTTTTGATTTTTTTAAAGATTTTTTTATCATGGAATATCCAATTATTTGCACCTGCCCTATTTCAACCAGAAAATTCACAAGAGACCTAGACTAATTCAGTTACTCAGATAATCATGAAAGACACACAAAAAAAAAAAAACTCTACCACCAAATATTTATATACAATTTTCTACACTTATCCAACTTTAATTGAAAGATTTATCTCAGTCTAGTATGATGTTGGTCAAGTCAAATAGAACCATAAAGAGTGGCAGAGCTATACCAAGTATTTTAATTTTTTTTATTTTTAATTAAAATACTTGATAGGAAAAGTTCTCTTCTTTATAGTCTTATCTAACTCAATTTATATAGTTTGGATAATTGGATGCCAATAAATTTTACAGTTAAAATAAGTACGTCCAAATAGTTTTCTTTTGTCAATTTTTTTTTAAAAATAGTTTAAATGTACTAAAAATTTTATAGTATTAGTCATATTTATTTTTAATTTTTAATATTATGGTGATGTCGCACATTATTAGCTCTTAGATCAATCTGGATGCATCATATTGAGATGCTGAGGGACGCTGAGAGAGGGACTGCCGAGAGGATCCGGACCTTGAGGTTTGAGGGAGTACCTATCATGCTTATTGATGAGTATAGAATACTTATGTTAATTTGAATAGATATAGAATTCAAAATAAAAAGAATTTTATAACTAACACTACTTTTAAAAAAATAAATTTATCATTGAAAAAAATTATATAATAAATTTTTTTTTCATATCAGATTTTGGATAGTCTAGATTGTATCATAATAAATAATTATGCTCGTCGCTGTGGTGAGCGAGTGAGAACCCAAGTTCTACTCATCCTTCCTTTCCATAAAGCAAGACATTTTTTATTAGCTACTGTTAATTTAAATGTAGGATATTTTTAGTTTTAAAAAATATGTTCCTATTTTTATTCATGCAGAGTAATGGCTAACGCTAACTAAGTAATTCTGCATAAAAAATAGTGATGTTACTTGTAGACAATAATAAAATTGAAACAATAAGTAAATTTTTTGTGAGATTTAGGAAAAAAACTGGAATTTTCTTAATCAGCATTGCAAATTAAATGTTTGTAATTATTAGTGTGGGCCACTCTTTCACACTCACTGCCGATATTAAATTAACCACATGTATTAATCATGGTTTTGAAAGCCGGACAAGGCCGATTGGGTTTGGCCATCACCCGTTCGATATAATGGCTTGGTTTGTATGTTCAGACTGTTTGAACGGTTGATCCGGATTGAGTCTCTGTAACCAGCAATTGAGCCGAAATCTGAAATTAAACCGAAATACGGGAACGAGTTTGTAAGAGCCGAACAGCTCGAATTTTACCTCAGTAATACCGTGTTATTTTCATGTTTGAAACCATGTAAAGAGAAGAAGATGGAAGAGGAACTAAGAAGAATGGAGAAAGAGGAGATTAGTACCAACTTAGAGATTTTTGTCCTCCACGATCAAATATCATCGTCTCGCGCTGAAGAGTCTTCTCTCCCCTTCGTGTTTGATTTTGGATCTCCAACCGTGCAGCGAAATGCTAGAGGAGACGAGCAAAAAGAAAATAATGAAATGTCATGATTAAGAAACAATAAAACACAGAAAGGGCATGTTCACCGAACATACCAGAGAGAAGGTAATAAGAAGCCAGTGGTCAAAATTGCTCATATTTAAATATCAACGGCTTATGTTGACTTGTGTTTCACTCTTACTCATGACCCAGGCATACACATTTCAGTTTTCCCCCAGTAGATTTCACCTGTTTCGTACTTCCAATAAGCTACCACTAAAATCCAATATGTATTAGTAGTAGTTTTCTCATAACCCGTGGATACTAGTTGGAGACTCGGGTAATTCCTGATTCAAATTGCATATTTTATTATATTATTTTTTATTTATAGAAACATATTTAAGTCATCAATATATATGTATATAAAATTTCTATGATGAATATATTAAAATTCTTTTAATTCATCTTTTTTATTATTATTCAAATTATTTATTTTATTTATACCATTATATATAATATTATTTTTAATTTAATTATTACATTATCAGTCCTACCGATCTGATCTTTAAGGGTACGTCTGGATCACTGTTTGGAGGAGAAAAAGTACTTGGGAACATGCGAAACGGTGGTTTGAAGCTTTGTTGAAGTAAACATGTTGTTTGGATTGCTGCTGAGTGCAAATGAACTTATGCTATGAATTGACTTTTTTTCCAATGCTCTAGGGCTTGTTTGGATTGACTTATGAGTAGCTTTTCAAACGTGATTTACGGAATACAAGGTAAGTATGTGATGAGAGTTTTGTCTCGGCTTACGTGAACTTGCTTAAAAGCCCGTTTTGAACGGAGCTCCAAACAAGCCCCTAGAAAGTGACTTTTGCCTTCTGCAACGTAATTGATGGGGTCCACATGGGTGAATAACAAAATGTTTTTACTTTTTTGCCCCAGAGAGAAAATGCTTTTACATAAGATTCAATAGATTAATTTAAGAAATTTAAAAAGCTAAATAAATTATTTAATTATATTTTATATTACATGGTTTCTTAAAAATACTTATATGTATTATTAGACTACATATTAGTTTATAAGTCAAGCAAATTAATTTGAAGAAAAATAAATATAAATATTTCAAAATATTTTATTTAAATTTCCTAATATTCTCAAATTAATTATATGTATTTAATTATATTCTATGTATATTCAAAATTTTCTCACCAACAAATATTTTTATTTTACAATTATAATTTTAATTATTTTTTTAACAATTATCGTACTAATATCATATAATATAAAACATTAATATTCAATAAAGTTCATGTCCTTTTCAGTCATTTTACATTTAAACTTATTTTTTTATTAATCATCCAAACAACTTTTAACTTTTTCAACTGACTTTTTATGAGCACTTATCCAAACATAAATCATATTATACTAACTGACTTTTACTCTAACTTCAGTTAGAAAAGTCAGCTAGATTAGAAGTCAGTTTTATCAAACGCCAATCCAAACACACCCTAAATCATAACCCACTTGCTTCTTTGATTTAGGGTGTGTTTGGATGAAACCAAACCATGGTTTGGAAAAGTGATTCTGGAGAATAGATTCTGGGGAGAATAATTCTGTGAAAAATAGATTCTGTAAAAAAGTGATTCTGAGAAGTGAGAGTGTTTGGATAGTTGTTATCAGAAGCACTTTTTATATATACAAATTACTAAAAAAAAGATATAAGTTAATATGATAATTACAAAAAAAATAGATTTTATGATATATTTTAATTTGAAGGAATAAAATTGTTAATAATATATTTTTTACCAACATAATTAATAATACATAAGATAATATAATTAATAAATAATTAATGTGTATATATATTTATAAAATATAAGATTAAATATGCTTATCAAAAAATATGTTTATAAAAAAAATAACAAGATACATATCATATAGGCTCTCACACTCCCCTTTTTTTCTCTAAAAGCAAAAAAATTTTGTTTTTTCCAAAACCATGGTTTTGGAGTCAAAACCATGGTTTTGACCCAAAACCATGGTTTTGGTTTTTAGAGGGGGTGTTTGGGTGATTGACACCCCAAACCATGGTTTGGGGTGTCACCCAAACACACCCTTAATATCTGCTCCGGCTTATAAATGACTTTTACTGGAGAATGAAGAATTAACCAGGAGTATTTTGGTTAAAAAAAAAATTACATTCTATGCAGGAAATGTCGGTGAATTCTTACATAGAGAAAGAAAATAAAGTCCTTAAATAGGTCCTATATTTATTAACAAAGGGAAGACATCACAAATTCTGTCTCAACAATATAGAAAACATTGTCAAAATCTAACGTAATTAAGTTATGAATGAAAGATTATTAAAACAAGAAGTTCACAAAATATAAAATTAAAGGTGCCTGATACCCTAATTGTCCGCGAGACACGCTCTTTCCAGCTGCCATTGGTCCATTAGAGAAGGAGAAGACGAGGACGAGAGCCCTAAAAGTGTCCTCATGTGAAGTCTAACGTAATTTTATACTATATAGAATTATGCATTTTTAATCCTCTCACATAAAAATTATTTTAATATAAACTTAATTGTAATGTATTTTTAAAATATTATTAACAGAGTTAATGATTTGAATTTATGTGTTTGTTTTAAAATAGAATAAATATTCATATAATTAAGACAAAATATAAGAGAATTGGAATTTTTTTCCTCTAAAATTTATCACAAATTTAATATTAATTTCAATTTCAAAATTAGACTGCTGAATTAATCAAGATGAACTAGTTTCAGTACTTGTTGTAATGATGAACACCATGATGCTCATTGTGTGATAAAATCTAAACTATCCAGGTACAGTTTTAATAATCTAAGTATAAAAATTTCAACTCTTGATTTTTAAATAAAAAATATTTTAGAGGTTACATTTATTTTGGATTATATAACTATTAAAAAATTATGGATTACATTTATTTTGGATTATACAACTATTAAAAAAATATTTTTTAAAAAAAGAAAAAATATTAAAGAAAAATAAAAAATAAAGACACCAGAAAATAAAAAATTGTGATTACGGTTCTTGAATTCAAAAATTAAAATACCCAAATCAAAATTTTGATATTTTTAAGGTCGTTATCTATGATTTTTTTAAATATTAAATATTAAATCTCAATTGTTGAGATTTTATGAGTACGGTGCTTATCAATTGCAATGAGCACCAAAAAAATTCCACAAACAAGAGTGGGGTTGGGGAGGGGGGGTAGGAGGCTGACTTGGAATTTTGTCATGACAATTCAAGGTCCCTCGCCGTATTTGTTACTTTTTGATAGCATTTACTTCTTTCTTCTTCATGGATCATTATGAATAGTTGACCATTTAACATGTTGAGCAATGAAATAAGATTGAAAGAATAGACTTTGTATCAGGTCAGAAAAAAGAAAGAATAAACTTTATAACTAAATCAGGGCTGGGGGGATTTTTTTTTGTGAACTAGTAAATTAATACATTGTTCTTTTTTATTTGTAATCTTTTTATCAATAATTTTTTAAAATAGTTTTATAAAATAAAGGAAGGCCATTAAATAATAAATTGTGTATGATAGAATGAAATTTAATAGATCAGATACTAGCATATCTGTAGGGAAAATCAATCCTTATAGTTTCAGTTAGCTTTTAATTAGGTCTTTAAGAGTTTATTTTCTTTTTACCGGGTCCTTGTCACTATGGAATCCTCAAAGGGGTTAGCCCCTCTTCTTCGAAACTGTATATGAAACAAAGACCAAAGGAGTGATATTTGCCGTTAGACAGGCTTCTCTGCTTATCAAATAGAAATCTGTCATCGTAGACGAGAGGGAGAGAGACGAAGCAAGACACATGGATTATGAATAAAAAGGGAAAAGGGGTTTAGCTTATATATATCATCGTCAAATTAAAGAACCCCTAATGAGGAGCAAATCAAAACTGTTCAAAGCTTTGCAACTTCGAATAATCACTTACTTGTTCAATGAAAAAACCAAGAAAGAAGGAAAGTCATGCCTTACCTGATCGGTTTGATGTCCCACACACGACACGATCGACGACCATATTCTCTTCTCATCTGCATCCAGAAATGCTCTGTAGCGCAATAGATTGATCTAAGTTCCAACTGTTTGCTGAGTGTGCAGCTTGTCAAAATTGATCTAACTGTAGGCCAAGCCACTACCGTCTAACAAGAAACAAGGAACTATAAGGATTGACAAATTAGTTTTGGCATGCTAATAATAAAAATAATATAGCCTTTACTATATGTATGTCAAAAATTTGTGGGGAAAAAAACAGAGAAACAACCATAGGGTATGTCCGCCACTGCATTGAATCATTTCAACTTGTCTCAATGGCCCAAGATGATCCAAATGATCAAATTTACAAAATAATGCTTAAAAACGATCCTTATCTTTTGCATTTTACTGAACAGTATAAACAAAACAGAGAATGACAAGATTAGGCTACGGAATTATGTTAATATCCCATAATTTGGGCCAAGACTCTAAACTGAAGCCCAATGCAGAATTGAGTTGGTCCTATGCTTATCTTTTAAAAACCCAACGAATAGGATGGGGATATGAGATTTAACTTTTAAAAATAATTAATTAAGCTCACAATCCCGCTGACAACAGTGCCCACATTTAGTGCCTGACAGTGTCTCAAATAAAATTGTGTCCAATTGGAGGATGTCTATGCCTGCCTAAAAAAAATTACAAATTAAGCGCACAATCTCTCCCATCTCATTTTTAATGGTCATATACTAATCTAGTTAAAACAGAGGTGAAAAAAATAAAATTATAAGAGCTAATCTTGTGGGGGAAAAAAGTAAAATTAAATCATTTAATTAAGAGAAAAAAACATATTGATACCAAATTAAAAATTGAAAAAAAAACTATATGTGTCTCGACTATGGTTTTTTAAAAAAAAGTAAAATTAAATCATTTAATTAAGAGGGAAAAAAAACATATTGATACCAAATTAAAAATTGGAAAGAAAAAAACTATGTGTCTCGACTATGGTTTTTCCAAAAAAGTATATGTACCTCTGATTATTCCATTACCAAGTTCTGCTAGCCAGTTTCAATTTAGAGTTACAGAATTGTTCATACAGTACTTTATGCTCTGTTTTATCTCCTACCACAACATATTATCAGCCATACTGAGAGCATTATCTAATGGAGTCCTAATCCAACACTTTACTGATACTGCATATCATATACTACCTCTGGTCTTAATTATAAGAGTCAGTTGACTAATTTGATGAGATTAAGGAAGTAAGTTGAGTTAGTTATTTGTCCTAAATAGATGTTGTTTTTTTTAAAATATCCTTGTTAATCAAGTGTATTGATTAGAACTATCATTGTTAGAAGGGCTACTTTGGAAAAAATGTATAAATTTGAAAAACAAAGTGGATCGGGGTCTTGTATTTAGGATCAAAATAAAAGTCAAATGAGGTCTTATATTAAAGACCAGAGGTAGTACTACTTATTATAACCACAACCAGTGCACAATTGTCTCAACAACTTATAATTTGTTCATAATTACCGTGAGCTCGAGCTCCTTTTTGGTTCATGGAGAGTATCTTATAAAACATCACAATATAGAATATTATATCACGTCAACGCATAATTAGGATGGTACAAATTTCCAGAAGGAAAACAACACAAGACACTCTGCCACTGATAACTTTTGAAAGAAGAGATACAAGATCACGATCGCAAACTCATGCAAACATTAATTCCGGCCAAAAAGAGCGCTAACTTAATCCAAATATGGTCCATTAAGCGATTCATCAAGAACTTTCTGTGGATTCTATCTCATGTTTCAAGGATGGCATATGTTCCCTAGACTTATATGACACAGAAAATTGATCTTCTTTCTCTTCTAAAGCCGTCGACGCGTTGTACCGCCCTTTTTGGAATCAAGTTCCAAATCTTCTGCTTTGAACTAACAGGGTTCGTTTCTCTGCCTGCAACATGTCAGTACCTTATCCGCTGATTGAATTCTCTCGAGATTTCTAAATTCAATGATAAATTGGAGAATTCTCTCTGAAGAAGTTTTACGCCATTTCCATCACAGGATACTTGGTGCATTTGTACAACTAGATATCTGAAGAAGTTCTACGCCATTTCCATCACAGGATACTTGGTGCATTAGTACTTGATTTCACCTGAAAAATTTTGAGTTATCATTCTATTTGATCATTTGCTGAAGGATCCAGAACTGCATGGTCCGACACACACTGCAAAATAGTAATGATCAATAACTGTAGTTCATTCAACAGTAATTGTACAAAGGGGAAGAAACAAAAGTAAACTCTTACTTGCCTATTTCACTCTTTGAATTTGACTCCCGATTCATATCGTCCTCTTGTTCTTCGCAACATGGACTCTGCTGCCTTCGCTGTATACCTTTATATCTTTTTCTTTCAGTTTAGATGTAGTTGCACAGCCTGCCGTGAGCATGGAGTTGATTAAAGTTAGTTGTTCCAATAAGTCCTCAATGGAGTTGAAATCTTGTTCCAAGTCATTATTGGAGTTGTAAAAGCTATGGTATTTTCGCTTGGGGCGATCACGCTTCATGAACCGACTATTCTCCATGCTATTTTCTTGCTTGTATACGTGAACTCTAATACAATTGATCTCTACTCCATCCTTGAGTATTCCAATTTCTTGCTGGACAGAAACTCTAAAAAGAACACACCACAATTACGGGGAACTGTTTTTGGACCCAAAAGCACATTGAATTTCCCTTGCCATGGTAATCAAACCATTTCGGGATGCTTTCTCTTGGCAGAGAAAAATTTAATGGAACTTGTTTAAATTTTAACGTTCATTGAGTTATTTTTAAATAAAAGTTTAACTAATTGTTTGATGATTTATCTTGGTGGATTTGTATTTGTAGCCTTCCCTTTTGAACCAATTTCTAATCTTTTTTCTTCATGTTATTTTCATGTTTTGTCACGTTCAAATTATGGTTGTAGCTTTAGTTGAAGAATTTTATTTTTTGAAGGGAAAAGCAAGGTCAACTTCAAAAATTGAAAGAAAAAATTATTATTATTATTATTAAGATTGATTTCAGTTTAATGAGACTTTCTATATGTTCCGGTTTATTAGGCTAAACTCAAATAGGCCCTGAATTACGCATTATAGTTTTAAGCACCTTTTCAGAAGAGCATGAAAGCAGTGTTACAAAAACAACTCGCAGGTAAGAGGAAGAAGACTTTGGAGAACATTATAATAGCTTATCAGAGTTCATGCAGGAATATATAACTCATTTCAAAGCAAGGTATATAATGGATGAAAAAGAATCAACTAAACGTATATTTGTTGCTATAATGAAAAGTTACAAAATTAAAAAGGGGAATTATCCTCATATGTGACATGAACTAAAGCATTCATATATTGGGGAAAAAAAGTAGCAAAAAATTCCAAATATATAAAACTAGTACATTTGTATTGCCTATAGAAATGTATTGCTAATAACACGACGTCAGATATTTTTGTGTTGAGTAATTCTAGTGCTTCAATAAGCTGAAATACAGAGTAGTACATCGTACACCTAGGAATGGAGGTCGATAGTTCTTACTTCTTGCCATTATAAGTAAGTATATTTCTATCAATTGGAATTTTAAAGTTGCCACAACTGTGATGAATCTACATGGGACAAAAGCTAAGAAAAACAAATATAGCCAAGCTTCATGTGTTATCAAAACCACGTCGTGCAGCAGAGCTTATATACATGTGTGTGTGTGTGTGTCTATATATATTGCGTTAGAGAATGTCAATGGCAAACACGGAAAGAAATAGGAAGGACAAAAAAATTACCTTGAAAACTTATGGTGCTCGTAGCTGACCGAGGTGAATTGACAGATTCTGTTAAATTTGAATCCACATTCATATCGTCCATAGTTTTTTGAAGCTAATTCTTCTCCACATGTGACTATCCCTCTGATAGATCCTCTAGTAAAATGTTGGATAAACCAAGGGATCTCCCCCCTTGGAAGTACTCCATAATGTTTCAAGCATGGCGCTTCTTTCCTTTAACTTGTCTCTGAGCCGTCAGTGTCTTCTTTCTTTCTCTTAACTCCCCCTTTCCAGAGCTGAGCTGCATCATAAATTTCTTGGATACCAAGACTTGCTAACAACTGTCTATCGCATGTGGTGACAATGACCCTGCTTCCTTCACCAAACCGATTACATTCTGTAAATGCTCCTACCCGATCCAATTCTTCAGCACCTTCGATGATTACGAGAATCTTCTTCCGTGGGAACCAGGGTTGTTTTACCAAACCATAGAAATCAAACAATGTGACATCATTGCCGCCCCTGGCTATTTCCCGAGAACGAGAAAAATACCATAAATCTTCAAAATGACAAGCAATAAAATCACACATAAGACGATCCATTGTTGAATTTATGCTACAAACTCCTACCACTTTGACTTCCTCATTAGACTCAACATCCAGAAATGACATTAATTCTTCCCGTTGCCAACCGCGAAACAAAAATGAAAGACCTCGATCGAGAAAAGGAAATATGCCAATCCTTTCATGGACATTGTAAATGACTCTTTGAATAATACGCTCGTCTTCTTTAGCACTGCTGAGCAATTTAGAAGAAATTCACTTTTTAGTCAAACAAAAAAAAATTATGATATGCTACTTTTAGAAATAAAAGCCATGCTCCCCCTCAAAAACATATTTCTCCCAATAAAAATTAATAGCATTCTTAACATAAAAAATTAAAAATTGAAATATGGTAAAATTATTATAGAAATTTTTAAATAATATTAAATTCAGCCACATGTATTAAAAAAATTACTAAGTCATTCTAGTGATGAATAAATTTGTAATATAGACATCTATAGTCATTAATTAAAATAATTACATAAATCAAACGTGTTCCCTTTTTTGTCCTTTTTTTGGTTTTGGTGTCGGGCGTTTTGATAATTGAAAGAATTTAGTTTTATATGCATATGGCTATTGTTCAATTAGTGTGCCTAAACCTTTTAAAATTTTAAAAAAAATAGTTTTTCACGTTTTTGGAATAAATATTCAAAATTATTATAAATACAAAAAATTAAAAAAGGGTCTTAGGAGCTTCATTTTCTTATTTTCCCCTTAATGCAAGTATAATCTCCATTTCCATTTGGACATATGGTTTGATGTGTTCATCACAAGATTTATAGTACTTATTATATTATTAATATGACTTTGCAATTTAATTTTATTTTTTTATTCAAATACATGAAAATACTTTTCATTTACAAAATTATGCTTTTTATGTTTTTTCATTCCACTCATTATGAAAGGAACCAGGAATAATATATCTTATGTTAACCAGCAGTAGCGAAGCATTTTTATCAATATATTATTCCCGTGTAAAGTAGAATAATGTATATTATATGCAACTAATATCAAAATTTGAATAAGTCATATTCATAAATTATAAATGATACTACCTAGTTTAAGTTTCAATTTTGTTCTCAATATAAGATCTCAATTCACTTTGCCTCTCATATTTATTTATTTTTTTCTAAAGTAGTAATTATAGTAGTCGTACATATCAAATATTTTTATCAAATTACAATTGATTAACAAGAAAATTTTAAGAAAGACAACACTTATTTATTATAAATAACTAATTAAACTAATTTTCTTATTTTGCTCAAATTAATCAATTAATTTTTATATTAAAAATTGGAAGTAATATGTCTTATTTATGAAATTTTTGTTTAGTGAACCAAATTGAGATATAAGAGTATTAAAGTAATGCCCAAAAATAAGAATAATTGAGAAAAAGTGTGAGGACATACTTGGTAATGCTTCTTGAGTCAGCTACTTCAGACAAAGCCAGCCTCCATTTTTGCACCTGCTCTTTGTTATGTTTGTATATCTTCTCAAGCCTTGCAAATACTTTTTCGTAACTCCCTATTTGATCTCGCAGCTCTATTGGCTGAACGCCATAAAAAATTGGAAAAACGAATCGACATTCTACTCTAAAGCACTCAAGAATGGTTACAAGACTATCCAGACAAGATGTAGAGGATGCATAGGTTTTAGAGATAACTATGATAGTGGTCCTGGATTCTTGTATTGCTTTCAATTCTTCCTCACAAGTCTTGAGTAATTCATTGTTAATGAAGGCATGAATTCTCCTTTCGCATAAGGAATTGTAGAGATGGCTAACAAAACTTGAACATTCATCATCATCACCTCTGTAACTCAAAAACACATCATAAGTCCATTTGGATGGTAATACTGCTCGCTTTGCCTTCACATCTTCTTCATTTGGTAAAACCTGTGTCTTGAGACTGACCACATCTAGAGCTGGGTCTAAACAAGTACATCTAAACATTAATTATTATCTCAAGTTAAAAATGTTGATTTACATTTATGTTAGTTATGCACTAGTCAACTTGCATAAGTGATAAATCATATAAACTTGAAAATCACCATATTTTTAAGGAAAAATTGATCTAAAATTCCTCATAATTTCTCCATTTTTATTGAATCCTGTCTGTTTCTGTTGTCAACTCCTTTAGTCCCCATCTTTGTTGGGTTCCTTTAGTTTCACCTAGTTTGTTGGATTTGTTGTCACTACTGGTAATCAAGCAATGTTTTCAAATGAGAAAGATATTAAAGTAAGTAACGCAAAAGAAAAAGAGAAACCCAACCTTGATAAGGCATGTTGTCTCCAAGTTCTTCCCAATCTTGTGGTTGCTGTACTCTTTGCCACGAGTTGCTATCAACGTATGCTATTTTAGGATCCATAAATCGGATGGTTGTTAAGTTTTTTTGTTGCTTGTCAACATGAAGGGCCAAGTGAAATTGATCCCTTCCACTTTTCATTTCTTGTGCATTGCTCTTGATGGAAATCTTCACATGATTCCATTTATCTCCATGGGGGAGTTCAACCTTGGGAATCATACTTTGCAGATCACATATACATAAATGACCCATCTTCATCATTGATAACAAAAGCCACTCAGAAGAAATATCTAGCTTGATGTCATTGACGTGCACTAAGAATGCACAATTAAAGAGAAAATTCTGATCTTGCTTAACAAGAATCCATAGAAAAATTGTTGGAAACACATCACGTACCCAAAAAGACACACAACTTCCCTTACTATAACTGTCAAGATTTTCTGGGAGTTTGCCTCTAGGCAAAATAAAGTTTCTTTTCCCAGGTTGCCAGTTGAGTGCCTGTCGATTGCATTTTAAGGGGAAAAAACTTATAAATAAAATGTAAGGAGATGAATATATATACATAGAGGGAGGGATGGAAGGAGAGAGACCTGATATAATACTTTGCTTTCAGATGTTTTTGTTAATGACATGCAACATAAGGCACTGAATTTTTCCAAGTTCGGTGGCATCTCCTCAATATGTTGTAGTCGCTGGCAATGATCGAGTGAAAGATATTTCAAATGGTGACAGTCCTTTACACATGCTGGAAGGATCATAAGATGACTATTGAAGCTAACATCTAAATATATCATATTAGTGAAGTAAGAGAGGCAAAGAGCAAGAGAGTCATCTGATAAACTGCATTTTGAGAAGCACAAACTTTTTAGTTTCAAAGAGAGTGTATAGCAATCTAAGTTTCCTTCTTGTCCTCTCTCATACATCTTTAAATGAGTCATTACTTTAGATGAAGCTGCGTTTAGTTCCCAAAGGTTTGGCAGCAGACAAATGGTGGTTGGTAGTTGCTCAAGGTAAGGACATTCCTCTATGTTTAAGGTTTCAAGTCCAATGAGGTTGCAAATTGAAAATGGCAATGCAGTAATGGCTGTTCTGCCCAATTGAAGATTTCGCATGTATTTCATCTCAACTAATATCTCCGGAAAACTATAGAGACTAGAACAACCATAGAGGTTGAGATTCTCAAGAGATGTCAATCTAAGGTTTGGAAGCAAAATCTCCAAGCTATTGCATCGCATGGCACTCAATTCCTTCAATTTATTTAAACACCCAACTGAATGATGGATTTCAACTAAATTTGTGCAATCATCAAGCCACAATTCTCTTAAATTAGAAACTCCAGATAAATCTGGAATTTGTTGTAGAAATTTGCAATTTCTAAAATTCATGCGGCTTAAAGTGTGGAATTTCTGCAAAACAAAAGTAAATTCTTAGAACGTTAGGCACATAAACCATGAAGAAATATAGCAAGTGTTAGATATACATATATATGTACCTTTGTAAATGGTTGGAGAGTATCAAAACAACTGTCAGACAAGTCAAGACAAATAAGTTCTGTTGAACTGACATTATGTGGCAAAAACTTGAAAGGATACCCCTTCCATTTCAACCACCTTAAACTTTTTGGAAGATGCATGGGGCATTTTGAAATAAAGCTTGCATTTTTTATCACAAGGATTTTGAGATTTGTCATCTTCATGAATGTCTTTCTACTCCATTGCATTTGTACTTCATTATGTTCTGAGAAGTCCTCAGGTAGGTCTAGAAATATGACTTCTACTTTATTGGTTCCCTTTCAAAATGAGCACACAATAAATTTCAAAACTTAAACATGTAAAAATCATGACATAATTTTAAAGAAGAAAAAACACATTGATCTTACTGTGTTTTGATTTAAAACATGAAGAATATCTTGGTAGAACCATAACCTACTTCGTTCACCAGGTTTATTTGGTGATTCTTGTCGAACAATTTCTTTACCCATATCTTCAATCACATCATGCATTAGCACCTGATCTCCTTCAATCTTTATGAGACATTTATTAACCAGAACGTTAATAACATTAGCCAATGGGATCCCATATAAACATAACAACATGGCCTTAACTTCTCCTAATTCCTCACCTTTGGAAAAGCAAGCCAAGTGCAGGAAAATTTCTTTCTCAAATTCTCCTAAAGCATCATAGCTTAATCTAAGGACTTCTAAAACTTTTCCTTCTGGAATTCTTTTAAATTGATCAAATGCAGAGTGCCATTCGTTAACTCCTCTACCACATAAGTGAGAGCCAATCACTTCTAAAACTAATGGAAATCCACAACAGTAACGTATTGCACGCTTAGAAACCTCCATGAAATCACACTCCACATTCTCCTTTTTAAAGGCACGCCAACAAAGCAATTGAAGAGATTCCTTATCATTTAATTCCCTAACATTATAAATGCTCTTAACTTGAGAACTTGCTAACAATTGTTTATTCCTAGTTGTTATGACAATTCTACTTCCAGGACCAAACCAATCACAACTTCCAGCTAGAGCTTCTAACTCTTTCAATTCATCAATGTCATCAATGACCAAAAGAATTTTCTTTTGGCTAAGCCTCTGTTTTATTATTGGTATTCCTTCATGCAAATCACCAATTTTAGGATCTTTCTCCTTGACTAATTTACAAAGCAATGTCTGTTGAAGATGTGCCAAACCATTTGGCATTTTAGACTTTTCCCTTACATTAGAAAGAAAACATAAACCTTCAAAATGATCAGCAATTGAATTATATAAGGCTCTTGCAATCGTTGATTTACCTATCCCACCAGGTCCCACAATTCCAACCATTTTATTTTTCTTAGTAGACCAAAGATCTAAATGTGAGACCACTTCTTTCACCCGAGACACAAGTCCAATAGGGTATTGAGTAACGTGTAAATGATTATGAATACGATTAATCCTCGCTGATACTTCATCAGTAATCTTTGTAATATGTTCTTGTTCATTTGCAATCCTAAACAATAAGAGAAAAGTTCACTATTAATCAAACTAAAAATTATATGGCATGCCAAAGCTAACCTTTGTTGTCTTCTATTCATCCTTATAAAAGGTTCCATTCCTCATCCAAGCAAATATGCAAGTATTGTCAGGGAAAACACTCAATCCACATTATAAAAAGAATAAATAAATAAATTTTTAACATAAATAAGGGGAAATGACACGCAAAAAAACTCCAAATCTAGGAAGCTAATAACAATTCATAATACCAATACTTTGAAGGGAACGATAACCTAAAATGGCATTTTAAAATTAAATAGAAATAACACAAATGCCCCTTATTTAAAAAAAAAAACTGCCAGATTTAAGGATGGCCGTCAGGACACCAATACTTTACTATTAATATGATGCAAAAAAGATATACAAGTTTAACTATCATTCATTCACAACTTTTTAAATAAAACTTAACAAGTCACGGTTTTAATTTAAATACTTGAGAAATGAGAAAAAAAATCATATATTAAGGAAATACTCAATTCCTAAACTTCATAGGGTAATAACAAATTTTCAATTTATTTTAACAATTTCAAAATAAAATGAACAAAAGGGTATTTCTGTCATTTTGCTTCAATTTCAAAATATCTATTGAAGTTTTCCTTTTGTGGTATTATGAATTATTAGCTGCTAAAATGGAATTTGTTATTTTCAAGATTCTTTTTGTGTCATTTTTTCAATAAATAATATATATAATTATCCTTACAAACATGTATGTTTACCAAAATAATTACGTTAATTAACAGAGCTGCTCTGCATTGGGTGGGAAGGGATAAGGAAACTGCTTCTCTTCTCTACCTCTTCCCTCGATTGCTCTCCTCTTCCATCCAAAGCCGTGTTGTTTTGGGTCAAAAATAAAGGGATTTTTTCTTTGACCTTGAAAATAAAGAGTTTGAATGCTTTTTTTTTTTAACATTTAATATTTTGAAATACGTTTTTAAGAGCATTCAGTATTCTGAAATAATTTTTAATACCCTAAATACTTTAAAATATTTTATGTAGCACCCACCTAGTACCTTAACTTTGCATTTTAAAATTTTTTTAATAACACCCAATATCCTAAAATATATTTTAATGCATCTATCAATATAAATTTCCTTTGGAGTAGCACTTAGTATCCTGAATTTACAGTACTTGTTGTTACTAAAAAAATATTTTAACATATTGGATGTCACTAGAATAAAAAGTTATTTTAAAAATCTAGGTGCTATACTAATAAAAAATATTTTAAGACAATGCTGGATACACCAAAAATTATTAAAAAAATTATATTTGAGGTCCCACAAAAGAAAAATACTCCAAAAAGGTCCCTAGAAGTCGGGTAATTGCTCTGAAGTCCCAAAGGGACTCGCTTGAAATAATAGAAAAATTGAAAAGACCTTGTTGGCCCCTAGTAGCTTAGACAAAAAAATGATGAAAAGAGAGAATTGTTAATAATTGTTAATGTAGGTCACAATAGTTGTTAATACTGCTTCACTTGTCAATTTATCTGATAGTATAAGTTTGAAAAAAATGTGATTGAAATTAAATAATGACAAGTAATATTGACATATCTTGTGAACTAATACTTTTTTTATAATAATCTAATATAATATTGTCATTAAAAGTCAGTTATCACTCATATGAAATTATGAAATCACTTGTCATTGACTAACTCTTCACTCTTTTATGCGTAATAATTGACTTTTAATTAAAAAAAAATTAGATTACATTATCGTAAAAAAGTATTAATCGATAGGATATGTCAATATTACTTCTCATTATGTAACTTGAAATCAAACTTTTTCAAACTTATATAAGCAGAAAAATTGACAAGTGAAGGAGCAACATTGACAACTATCACGGCCTACATTGACAACTATCATGGCTTATATTGACAACTCTATCTTTTTCAACGCTTTTTATGTCTAAGTTACTGAGGGCAACAAGGTCTTTTGAACTTTTCTATTATTGCAATCAAATTTCTTTGAGACTTAAGAGCAATTAACAGATTTTCGAAGACTTTTTTATAGTATTGTGTCCTTTGTGGAATCTCAGTGCCATTTTTCTAAAATTGTTTTAGGATACTAATCATGAGAAAATATATATTTTAGGCTGCTTGAGTGTACCAAAAAATTATTTTAGGATAGTGGATAAAAAAAATATTTCAAGATAATCTTATTTAGAAAAACAAAAGGATAGGATATGCAATTGCAAATACTAACATATTTTGCACGGGCTTTTCAAAGAAATGAACACGACAAAAATGGAATCAAAAGCCTTGCATTTCCTCTTGGATTTGTACTTAATCATGTCTAATTAATCATGTCACTCTCTTAGAGGTATCTCAGAAGTCAGAAGAACAACATTCAAATAGTTAAAGAAGGAAAATAAGAAGCAAACGACGGTGGAAAAGCATACTTGGGTTTGAGATGACAGCCTTTCAAGTTAGCTGCTTGGGACAAAGCCAACCTCCAACTTTGTACTTTTTCTTTGTCGTCATTAAACCTTTCCTCCAGTGCAGCCAAGGCTTTTGCATAGCTTCCTCTCGGACGTCGCAGCTCAGATGGATCCACATAATAAAATACTGGATATATCAACCGACCTTCTTCTTTAAAGCACTCGAGAATCTCCGCAAGTTCCTGCAGGCAGAATGTGGAGTTTGCGTAGTTCTCGGAGAAAACTATAATAGCTATCCTGGATTCTTGTATGGCTTTGAGAAGTGCTGGTGTGATTTCTTCTCCCGATCTGATGAACTCATCATCAATAAAGACATGGATTCCTCTTTGACGTAGAGACTCTCGAAGAAAGGCAACGAAACCTAAGCGAGTGTCTTCACCATGGAAACTAAGGAACACATCGTACCCCCACTTGTAATCGATACAAGAGGACACTACTGGTTGTGCCATGGTAGCAACGTTGTGCGTGGCTAATTTTAGCAGACTCACAGAAGGTTACAATAAAGCGAACAAGAGAGATGTAATCTTTGGGCTAGAAACAATGTAAGGGTTTAACTTCAGAAATACCATCTCTTGTTTTAGTACTGACGAGGAAGCTTCCCAGAAATTAATTGGAATGTCACGCCCTAATTCCTACCACTTCCTATAATTAAATTCACGGGTCAGAGTGCGGTCCAATAATTGAAGACGATGCGAGACCTCCACGAAGCTTTCCTATGATTATTTAATTTTTGTTGCCACATTTATTGCTTTTAAATTTAATAATCATTGGGAAATGAATAATTACATCGGGCAAGTGGGCAACGTCAAAGTTGGGGGGAAAAAGTGGGCAACGTAAAAAGTTGACCATGACGACTTACTTTTGTGAGTGGAGGGGAAGACACGCAAGTTGGCTTCCACTAAGCTTATTTGTGAACCTGTGTCACCAGTAGAGCGATAGTCGGATATAGATGGAGAGCACCGGAAGAGAAAGTTGGTTAATTTCTATAATCGCGCCTTTGTTCCAGCAAAGCCTTTTGAGATTTGGGGGAGTACGTCCCATGCTCATCAGAATAATGAGTATAGAATATTTATCTTAATTTAAATTATTCAAATTGATTTTAGATAGTTTATATTAAATTTAAATTTTTTATATATTTTAATTAATGTTATATTTTAACAGATATGGAATTCAAAATAAAAATAATTTTATAACTAACACTCCTTTAAAAAAATAAATTTATCATTGAAAAAAATTGCATAATAAAAGTTTTTTTCATATCAGATTTCGGATAGTCTAGATTGATAAGTAAGTAGTTTCCGTTGCTGTGGTAAGCACTAAGTGAGAACCCGAGTTGTGACTCCTCATCCTTCCTTTCCATAATGCAAAACATTTTTTATTAGCTATTGTTAATTTAAAATGTAGGATATTTTTAGTTTTAAAAAATATATGTTCCTATTTTTATTCATGTAGATTACTGGTTAACGCTAAGTAAGTAATTCTGTATAAAAAATTGTGATGTTAGTTGTAGACAATAATAAAATTGAAAGAATAAGTAAATTTTTTGTGAGATTCAGAAAAAAAAAACTTCAATTTTCTTAATCGGCGATATATGTTGTGAGCGTCATATATTATAGATATTTAGAAAATTAATTATGTTAGATATTTATAATTATTAGTGTGGGCCACTCTTTTACAATCACCACTGATATTTAATTAACATGTATTAATCATGGTTTTGGACTGGGTCCGGCCGTCATGAACAGCTTGGTTTGTATGTTTGGACCGCCTGAAAGGTTGATCCAGATTGAGTCTCCATAACCAACAATTGAGCCGAAATATGGAATGAAGCCGAAATACAGGAACGAGCTTGTAAGGACCGAACAGCCCAAATTTTTCTTCAGTAATACTGTGTTATTTTCATGTTTGAAACCAAGTAAAGAGAAGACGATGGAAGAGGAACTAAGAAGAATGGAGAAGGAGAAGATTGGTACTGATTTGGAGATTTTTGTCCTCCATCATCGAATATCATCAAGTCGCAACGAATAGTCTTCTCTCCCCTTCGTGTCTGATTTTGGATCTCCAACGGTGCAGAGAAATGCTGGAGGAGATAAGCAAAAAGAAAATAATGAAATGTCATGATTAAGAAACAATAAAACATGAAAAAAGTATGTTCACCGAAAAAACCATAGAGAAGGTAGTAAGAAATCAGTGGTCAAAATTGCTCATATTTAAATATCAACGGTTTATGTTGACTTGTGTTTCACCCTTACTCATAACTAAGAGTGTTCAACTGTGTCCCGTTCTAGTATTCCGTTCTTGTCTCACTCATTTTGAGACAAGATAGGTTTCTCCCAAAAGCTTTTGAGATGGGACAAAAGCGGGAAGAGGCAAAATTGTTTCGAAACAGGACGAGACGCGGGACAAGGATGTCCCGTCCCGATCCCGTCCCAATATATTATCTTGATTTTTAGTTGTTATATATTTATTTTATTTACCACTGTAATAGTATTTTGGTAATGGTATTATCAATGGTTATTTTTTATTTGTTTAAAAGTTGTTTTTGTATGAGTTACATGATATTCTTTGTAGTAAATATTTTAGGTTTGTTTATTTTTTGCCTCATTATTACAAAAAACATTTTTCTTCATCAATTTTTGACATTTTTATCTATTTTCTACACATATTTTTTATTATAAATTTTTATATTTCTTGTATAGTTAGTTTTTAAATTAAAAAATTAAAAAAAATTTAAAAAAAAGAGATAAAACATTTCTATCCTGTTCTAGTTATGTTACGTCTCAATTGGAACAGGACGGCGGGTACGGGGAATAAACACCCCTACTCATGACCCAAGCGTACACATTTCAGTTTTCCTCATATATTTCACTTTTTTCCTACTTCCAATAAGCTGCCGCTAAAATCCAATGGGTATTAGTAGTAGCTTTTTCATAACCCGTGGGTATTAGTTGGAGACTTGGATAATTCCTGATTCAAGTTGCATATTTTATTATATTACTTTTCATTCATAAAAACATTTTTAAGTCATCAATATTATTTATTTTATTTATACCATTATCTATAATATTATTTTTAATTTAATTATTATATTATCGGTCCAACCGATCTAATCTTTAAATCATAACCTACTTGCTTCTTTGATTTAACATCTGCTCCGCCTTATAAATGACTTTTACTGGAGAATGAAGAATTAACCCTGAGTATTTTAGCAAAAAAAATTAAATTTTATGCAGGAAATGTAGATGAATTCTTACATAGAGAAACAAAATAATGTCCTTAAATAGTTCCTACATTTATTAACAGAGAGAAGACATCACAAATTCTGTCTCAACCATATAGAAAAAATTGTCAAAATCTAACGTAATTAAGTTATGAATGAAAGATTATTGAAACAATAACTTCACAAAATATAAAATTAAAGGCGCATGATACCGTAATCCCCCGCGACACACACCCTTTCCAGCTATCATTGGTCCATTGGAGAAGGAGAAGACGAGGACGAGAGCCCTAAAAGTGTCCTCATGTGAAGTCTAACGTAATTTTATGTTATATGGAATTATGCATTTTTAATCCTCTCACATAAAAATTATTTTAATATAAACCTAATTTAAATTTATTTTTAAAATATCATTGACAGAGTTAATGACCTGAATTTATGTGTTTGTTTTAAAATAGAATAAATATTCATATAATTAAGACAAAATATAAGAGAGTTGGAATATGTTTTCCTCTAAAATTTATCACAAATTTAATATTAATTTCAATTTTAAAATTAGACTGCTAAATTAATCAAGACGAACTAGTTTCAGTACTCATTGTAATGATAAATACCATAATGCTCATTGCTGCAATAAAATCTAAACTATCCAGATACAGTTTTAATAAATCTAGATATAAAAATTTTAACTCTTGATTTTTAAATAAAAAATATTTTTTAAAAACTTACAGTTATAAAGACCCTAGAAAATTGAAATGTACCCATTAAAAATATTTTTCTAACTAGTGATTACATTTATTTTGAATTTAAAAAAATATTAAAGAAAAATAAAACATAAAGACATAAGAAAATCAAAAATTGTGATTACAGTTCTTGAATTCAAAAATTAAAGAACCCAAATTACAATTTTGATATTTTCTAAGGTCATTATCTATGATTTTTTAATATTAAATATTAAATCTTAATTATTGATATTAAATTTGAATAGTTGAGATTTAATAAATATAGTGCTTATCAATTGTAAAGAGCACCAAAAAAATTCCACAAACAAGTGGGGTGGGGGGGGGGGGACTGGAAGGCTAACTTGGAATTTTTGTCATGACAATTCAAAGTCCCTCGCTGTATTTGTTACTTCTTTCTTCTTCATGAGTCATTGTGAATAGTTGACCATTTGACATGTTCAGCTATGAAATAAGGTTGAAAGAATAGACTTTATATCAGGTCAGAAAAAAGAAAGAATAAACTTTATAACTAAATCAGGGTTGGGGGAATTTTTTGTGAACTAGTAATTAATATATTGTTCTTTTTTATTTGTAATATTTTTATCAATAATTTTTTAAAATAGTTTTATAAAATAAAGGAAGGCCATTAAATAATAAATTGTGTATGATAGAATAAAATCCAATAGACCTGATACTAGCATACATGTAGGGAAAATCAACCCTTATAGTTTCAGCCAGTTCTTAAGAGTTTATTTTCTTTTTACTGAGTCCTTATCACTGTCAAAGCCTCAAAGGGGTTAGCTCCCATTCTTCAAAACCGTACGTGAAACAAAGAGCAAAGGAGTCATATTTGCCGTTAGACAGCAGCGGCTTGGCCTCTCTGCTTAGCAAATAGAAATCTCTCATAGCGGACCAGAGGGAGAGAGACGAAGCAAGACACATGGATTATGAATAAAAAGGGAAAAGGGCTTAGCTTAGATGTATCGCGGTCAAGTTAAAGAACACCTAATGAGGAGCAAATCAAAACTGTTTCAAAGCTTTGCAGCTTTGAATAATCACTCGCTTGTTCGATGAAAAAATTGGTTCGATGTCCCACACACGACACGATCGACGACCATATTCTCTTCTCATCTGGCCCAAGATGATCCAAATGATCAAATTTACAAAATAACGCTTCAAAACTTTCATATAAATTTTTCCTAAAACGTTTGATAAGTCTTCATAAAATGATTTTAAAGAAGAAGAAATAAGAATGAGCTACTAAGCAAATGACAGAGTCTATTATATGTTGATCAATTTACTTAAGGTTGACTCGGTTTTGTTATTCTTTTTACAAAATAATTTTAACAATGTTTTAGAGAGAACTTTTGTTTTTTTTCGGAGATTTAAATAAATTTTAAATTTACAATCCTTATCTTTCGCGTTTTACTAAAAAATATAAACAAAACGGAGAATGACAAGACTAGGCTACGGAATTATGTCAAGCTGCCACAATTTGGGCCAAGACTCTAAACTGAAGCCCAATGCAGAATTGAGTTGGTCCATGCTCATCTTCTCAAAACCCAACGAATAGGATGGGGATAAGAGATTTAACTTTTAAAAAAAATTAATTAAGCCCACAATCCCACCGACAGCGATGCTTATATTTAGTGCCTGACAATACCTTGAATAGCATTGTTTCTAATTGGAGGATGCCTATGCCTACCTAAAAAAAATTAAAAATTAAGCTCGCAATCTCTCCCATCTCATTTTTAATGGTCATATACTAATCCAGTTAAAACAGAGGTTAAAAAAAAAAATTATAAGAGCTAATCTTGTGGGGAAAAAAGGTAAAATTAAATCATTTAATTAAGAGAAAAAAATATATTGATACCAAATTAAAAATTGAAAAAAAACTATATGTGTCTCGACTATGGTTTTTTAAAAAAAGTAAAATTAAATCATTTAATTAAGAGGGAAAAAAACATATTGATACCAAATTAAAAATTGGAAAGAAAAAAACTATGTGTCTCGACTATGGTTTTCCAAAAAAGTATATGTACCTCTGATTATTCCATTACCAAGTTCTGCTAGCCAGTTTCAATTTAGAGTTACAGAATTGTTCATACAGTACTTCATGCTCTGTTTTATCTCCTACCACAACATATTATCAGCCATACTGAGAGCATTATCTAATGGAGTCCTAATCCAACACTTTACTGATACTGCATATCATATGCTACTTATTATAACCACAGCCAGTGCACACTTGTCTCAACAACTTCTAATTTGTTCATAATTACCGTGTGCTCGATCTCCTTTTTAGTTCATGGAGAGTATCTTATAGAACATCAAAAAATAGAATATTATATCACATCAACGCATAATTAGGATGGTACAAATTTCCAGAAGGAAAACAACACAAGGCACCCTGCCACTAATAATTTTTGAAAGATAAGATACAACATTACAGTCGCAAACTCATGCAAGATTAATTCCGGCTAAAAGAGCACTAACTTAATCCAAATATGGTCCATTGAGCGGTTCATCAAGAACTTTCTGTGGATTCTATCTCATGTTTCAAGGATGGCATGTGTTCCCTAGACTTTTTATGCTTTCAGCATCTTCACTTATTCTCATAGAATGACACAGAAAATTGATCTTCTTTCTCTTCTAAAGCCGTCGACGCGTTGTACCGCTCTTTTTGGAATCAGGTTCCAAATCTTCTACTTTGAACTAACAGGGTTCAATTCTCTCGAGATTTCTAAATTCAATGCCAAATTGGAGAGATAATCTGAAGAAGTTTTACGCCATTTCCATCACAGGATACCTGGTGCATTTGTACAACTAGATATCTGAAGAAGTTCTACGCCATTTCCATCAAGGATACTTGGTGCATGAGTATTTGATTTCAACCGAAAAATTTTGAGTTATCATTCTATTTAATCATTTGCTGAAGGATCCAGAACTGCATGGTCCGACACACATTGCAAAATAGTAATGATCAATAACTACAGTTCATTCAACAGTAATTGTACAAAGGGGAAGAAACAAAAGTAAACTCTTACTTGCCCATTTCACTCTTTGAATTTGACTCCCGATTCATATCGTCCTCTTGTTCTTCGCAACATGGACTCTGCTGCCTTCGCTGTATACCTTTATATCTTTTTCTTTCAGTTTAGATGTAGTTGCACAGCCTGCCGTGAGCATAGAGTTGATTAAAGTTAGTTGTTCCAATAAGTCCTCAATGGAGTTGAAATCTTGTTCCAAGTCATTATTGGAGTTGTAAAAGCTATGGTATTTTCGCCTGGGGCAATCACGCTTCATGAACCGGCTATTCTCCATGCTATTTTCTTGCTTGTATACGTGAACTCTAATACAATTGATCTCTACTCCATCCTTGAGTATTCCAATTTCTTGCTGGACAGAAACTCTAAAAAGAACACACCACAATTACGGGGAACTGTTTTTGGACCCAAAAGCACATTGAATTTCCCTTGCCATGGTAATCAAACCATTTCGGGATGCTTTCTCTTGGCAGAGAAAAATTTAATGGAACTTGTTTAAATTTTAACGTTCACTGAGTTATTTTTAAATAAAAGTTTAACTAATTGTTTGATGATTTATCTTGCTGGATTTGTATTTGTAGCCTTCCCTTTTGAACCAATTTCTAATCTTTTTTCTTCATGTTATTTTCATGTTTTGTCACGTTCAAATTATGGTTGTAGCTTTAGTTGAAGAATTTTATTTTTTGAAGGGAAAAGCAAGGTAAACTTCAAAAATTGAAAGAAAAAATTATTATTATTACTATTATTATATCATTATTATTATTATAAAGGCCCAAACAATTTAGGTTTACAGGCCAGTTTACAAACCTGAATTGTTAAGATTGATTTCAGTTTAATGAGACTTTCTATATGTTCAGGTTTATTGGGCTAAACTCAAATAGGCCATGAATTACGTGTTATAGTTTTAAGTGCCTTTTCAAAAGAGCATGAAAGCAGGGTTACAAAAATAACTCGTAGATAAGAGGAAGAAGAGTTTGGAGAATTGAACATATACACACGTCATGTATTGGTGTCCAGCAAATTGGAAAACTTTGAAAGAAGAAAAAGAAATTGCGGAAGAACTCATAAGAGTGAAGAGAGAGGAAAGATCATCACATAAATGGGCATTATGATAATTGAGTATAATGTTCCATTATTGTCTCTTTTCACATGCTCATGTATATACATTGCTTCCAACTTTATCACACAGCTGTAATAACTTCTGTTAGAACATTATAATAACTTATCAGAGTTCATGCAGGAATATATAACTAATTTCAAAGCAAGGTATATAATGGATGAAAAAGAATCAACTAAACGTATATTTGTTGCTATAATGAAAAGTTACAAAATTAAAAAGGGGAATTATCCTCATATATGACAAGAACTAAAGCATTCATATATTAGGAAAAAAGTAGCAAAAACATTCCAAATATATAAAACCAGTACATTTGTATTGCCTATGCAAATGTATTGCCAATAACCCACCGTCAGATATTTTTGTATTGAACAATTCTGGTGCTTCAATAAGCTGAAATACAGAGCAGTACAACATACGCCTGGGAATGGAGGTCGATAGTTCTTACTTCTTGCCATTATAAGTAAGTATATTTCTATCAATTGGAATTTTAAAGTTGCCACAAATGTGATAAATCTACATGGGGCAAAAGCTAAGAAAAACAAATATAGCCAAGCTTTATGTGTTATTGAAACCACGTCGTGCATAAGAGCTTATATACATATATGTATATATATATTGTGTTGGAGAATGTCAATGGCAAACACGGAAAGAAATAGGAAGGAGAAAAAATTACCTCAAAAACTTATGGTGCTCGTAGCTGACCGAGGTGAATTGATAGATTCTGTTAAATTTGAATCCACACTCATATCGTCCATTGTTTTTTGAAGCTAATTCTTCTCCATATGTGACTGTCCCTCTGATAGATCCTCTAGTAAAAATGTTGGATAAACCAAGGGATCTTCCCCCTGGAAGTAATCCATAATTTTTCAAGCATGGCGCTTCTTTCCTTTAACTTTCCACAGCTGTTCTCCGTCATAAATTTGTTGGATACCAAGACTTACTAACTACTGTCTATCCCATGTAGTGACAATGATCCTGCTTCCTTCACCAAATCGATCACATTCTCCAAGTGCTCCTACGCGATCCAATTCTTTAACATCTTCGATGATTACGAGAATCTTCTTCCGTGGGAACCAGGGTTGTTTTATCAAACCATGTAAATCAAACAATGTGACATCATTGCCGCCCCTGGCTATTTCCCGAGACTGAGAAAAACATCATAAATCTTCAAAATGACAAGCAATAGAATCACCCACATCACGTGCCATTATTGAACTTATGCTACAAATTCCTACCATTTTGACTTCCTCATTAGACTCAACATCTAGAAATGACATTAATTCTTCTCGTTGCCGGTAGCGAAGCAAAAATGAAGCACTCCTATCGGGAAAAGGAAATTTGCCAACCCTTTCATAAACATTCCAAATGACCCTTTCAGTAAGATGGTTGTCTTCTTTAGCATTGCTGACCAATTTAGAAGAAATTCACTTTTTAGTCAAGCAAAAACAATTATGATATGCTACTTTTAGAAATAAAAGCCATGCTCCGCCGTCAAAAACATATTTCTTCCAATAAAAATTAATGGCATTCTTAGCATAAAGAACTAAAAATGGAAATGTGGTAAAATTATTACAGAAATTTTAAAATAATATTAATTTTTTATTCTAATTAATATAATAATATATTTGAAATAATCAAATTAATAAATTTTATATGCTCTAAAAAATGAAATTTTATTCTCTTTAGTGAATCCATGCCTTCGTTAACAATGAATTACTCAAGACTAATGAGGAAGAATTGAAAGCAATACAAGAATCCAGGACCACTATCATAGTTATCCCCAAAAACTATGCATCCTCAACATCTTGTCTGGATAGCCTTGCCACCATTCTTGAACACACCCGAAGCTGGGTCTAAGCAAGTACATCCAAACATTATCATCTCAAGTTAAAAATGTTGATTTACATTTCTATTAGTTATGCAATAGTCAACTTGCATAAGTGATAAAATAGATAAGCTTCAAAATCACCATATTTTTAAGGGAAAATTGATCTAAAATTTCTTATAATTTCTCTTCTTCTTCTTTATTAGATCTTGTCTATTTGTGTTGTCAACTCCTTTAATCCCCATCTTTAATTTTGTTAGATCCTTTTAGATGAATTCATCTAGTTTGTTGGATTTATTGTCATGGCTAGTAATCAAGCAATGTTTTGACATGAGAAAGATATTAAAATAGGTAACACAAAAGAAAAGGAGAAACCCAACATTGGTAAGGCATGTTGTCTTCAAGTTCTTCCTAGTGTTGTGCATGTTGTAATCTTTCCCACGAGTTGCTATCAATGTATGTTGTCCTAGGATCCATAAATCGGATGGTTGTTGAGTTTTTTTGTTGCTTATAAACATGAAGGGCTAAGTGAAATTGATCCCTTCCACTTGTCATTTCTTGTGCATTGCTCTTGATGGAAACCTTCACATGATTCCATTTATCTCCACGTGGGAGTTCAACCTTGGAAATCATACTTTGCAGATCACATATACATAAATGACCCATCTTCATCGTTGATAACGAAAGTCACTCAAAAGAAATATCTAGCTTGATGTTATTGATGTGCACCAAGAATGAACAATTAAAGAGAAAATCTTGATCTTGTTTAACAAAAATCCATAGAAAAATTGTTGGAAACACATCACGAACCTAAAAAGGCACACAGCTTCCCCTACTATAACTGTCAACATTTTCTGGGAATTTACCTCCAGGCAAAATAAAGTTTTTTTCCCAGGTTGCAAGTTTAGTGCCTATCAATTGCATTTTAAGAAAAAAAAATTGATAAATAAAATGTAGGAAGATGATTATATATACATAGAGGGAGGAATAGAAGGAGAGAGGCCTGATACAATACTCTTCCTTTAGATGTTTTTGTCAATGACATGCAACATATGGCATTGGATTTTTCCAGGTTTGGTGGCATCTCCTCAATATGTTGAAGTCTCTTGCAATGATCCAGTGAAAGATATTTCAAATGGTGACATTCCTTGACGCATGCCGGAAGGGTCGTAAGACGACTACTGAAGCTTAGATCTAAATGTATCACATTAGTGAAGTGAGAGAGGCAAAGAGTAAAAGAGTCAACTGATAAATTGCATCTTGAGAAGCAAAAACTTTCCAGTTTCAAAGATAGTGCAAAGCGATCTAAGTTTTCTTCTTGTCCTTCCTCATACATCTTTATATGAGTCATTACTTTAGAAGAAGTTGCATTTAGTTCCAAAAGGTTTGGTAGCAGACAAATGGTGGTTGACAGTTGCTCAAGATAAGGACATTCCTCTATGTTTAAGGTTTCAAGTCCCATGAGATTGCAAATTGAAGATGGCAACATAATAATGGATGATCTACCCAAATGAAGATTTCGCATATATTTCATCTCAACTAATATCTCTAAGAAACTATAGAGACTTGAACAACCATAGAGGTTGAGATTCTCAAGAGATACTAATCTAAGGTCTGGAAGCAAAATCTCCAAGCTATTGCATCGCATAGCACTCAATTCCTTCAATTTATTTAGACACCCAACTGAATGATGGATCCCAACTAAATTTGTGCAATCATCAAGCCACAATTCTCTTAAATTAGAAACTCCAGATAAATCTAGAATTTGTTGTAGAAATTTGCAATTTCTAAAATTCATGCTGCTTAAAGTGTGGAACCTCTGCAAAAACAAAAGTAAATTCTTAGAAAGTTAGGCACATAGACCATAAAGAAATATAGCAAGTGTTAGATATACATATATATACCTCTGTAAATGGTTGGAGTGTATCAAAACAACCATCTGACAAGTCAAGACAAATAAGTTTTGTTGAAAAATATTATGTGGCAAAAACTTGAAAGTATACCCTTTCCATTTCAACCACCTTAAACTATTTGGGAGGTGTGTGGGCATTTAGAAATAAAGCTTGCATTTTTTATCATAAGGATTTTGAGATTCCTCATCTTCATGAATGCCTTTCCACTCCATTGTATTTGTACTTCATTATCTTCATAAAAGTCCACAGGTAGGTCTAGAAATATGGCTTCCACTTTATAGGTTCCCTTTCAAAATGAATAGCACACAATAAATTTCAAAACCAAGACATGTAAAAATCATAACGTAATTTTAAAGAAGAAAAAACAGAATCCATATATCAGTGATCTTACTATGTTTTGACTTAAAACATTAACAATATCTTCGTAGAACCATAGCCTACTCCATTCACTGGGTTCATTTGGTGATTCTTGTCGAACAATTTCTTTACCCATGTCTTCAATCACATCATGTATTAACACTTGATCTTCTTTAATCTTTATGAGGCATTTACTAACTAGAATGTTAATAACATCATCCAGTGGGATTCCATATAAACATAACAACATGCCCTTAACCTCTCCTAATTCCTCGCCTTTGGAGAAACAAGCCAAGTGTAGGAAAAAAATTTTCTCAAATTCTCCTAAAGCATCATAGCTTAATCTAAGGACTTCCAAAACTTTTCCTTCTAGAATTCTTTTAAATTGATCCAATGCAGAGTGCCATTCATTCACTCCTCTATCACATAAGTGAGAACCAGTCACTTCTAAAACTAATAGAAATTCACAACAATAACATATTGCACGCTTAGAAACCTCCATGAAGTCAGATTTCACATTTTCCTTTTTAGTGCCTGTTTGGCAAAACCATGATTTGGGTGGAGTGTCACCCAAACAGCATCAATTTTGGCCCAATAATCTAAACCATAGTTTGGGCCAAAACCATGGTTTTAGAATCCAAAACCATGTTTCAGGAGGAGTGAATCAATTCTGCTTTGGTTCAAATTGGAGAGTATGATTGTGCCTGTCAGAGTAGATCTCAACAATAATATGACTTTAACACCTCTCAATTATTTTTTTATAAACATATTTAATCTTATATCTTATAAATATATACACATATTAATTATTTATTAATTACATTATCTTATGTATTATTAATTGTATTGGTAAAAAATATTATTAATAATTTTATTCCTTCAAATTAAAATATATCTTAAAATCTATCTTTTATGTAATTATCATATTAACTTATGCTTTTTTTAGTAATTTGTATATATAAAAGTATTTCTGATAACAACTATCTAAACACTCTCACTTCTCAAATCATTTTTCACAGAATCTATTCTCCTGATAATCTATTCTCCAGAAGTTATTCTTCAAACCATGGTTTGGTTTCATCCAAACACCCCCTTAAAAGCATGCCAACCAAGCAATTGAAGAGGTTGCTCACCATTTAATTCCCTAACATTATAAATGCTCTTAACCTGAAAACTTGCTAGCAACTATTTATTCCTAGTCGTTATGACAACTCTTCTTCCAGGACCAGACCAATCACAACTTCAACTAGAGCTTCTAATGTTTCAATTCATCAACGTCATCAATGATCAAAAGAATCTTCTTATGGTAAATCCTATGTTTTATTATTGGTATTCTTTATAAAAATCACCCAACCGGAGATCTTTCTCCATGACTAATTTACAAAGTATGTCTCTTGAAGATGTACTAAACCATTTGGCATTTTAGACTTTTCCCTCACATTGGAAAGAAAACATAGGCCTTCAAAATGATTAGCAATCGAATTATACAAGGCTCTTGCAATCATTGATTTACATATCCCACCAGGTCCCACAATTCCCACCATTTTATTTCTTAGTAGACCAAAGATCTAAATGCGAGACTACTTCTTTCACCCAAGACACAAGTCCAACAAGGTATTGAGTAACATGTAAATTATTATGAATACGATTAATCCTCGCTGATACTTCATCAGTGATCTTTGTGATATATTCTTGTTCATTTGCAATCCTAAACAATTGGAGAAAAGTTCACTATTAATGAAACTTAAAATTATATGACATGCCAAAGCTAACCTTTGCTGTCTTCTATTCATCTTTATAAAAGTTTCCATTCCTCATCCAAGCAAATATGTAAGTATTGTCGGGGAAAACGCCCAATTCACCTCATAAAAAGAATAAATAAATTAATGTTTAATATAAATAAGGGGAAATGGCACAAAAAGAACCCCAAAAATACTAAATCCAAATTTAGGAAGCTAGCAATTCATAATGCCATAAAGGAAAGGAAACTAAAATGGCATTTTAAAATTAAATAGAAATAACATAAATACCCCTTATTCTTTAAAAAAAAAAAAGTTCCCAATCCCTTGCGGTTTGTGTCAA
>NW_021634284.1:0-41870 GCF_004799145.2 Neltuma alba | reverse complement strand
TATATCTGAGGGTTAAGAAAGCAAACGAGAAAGAAGCTTAAACCACCGCGATTTCACAATCATATTTATAAGCAGCATCCCCATATGTAGCCTGAAGGCACATATTGGCGTCAATAACCAACTATCCCAAACGCTTAAGCTCTCAACAAGAGGCCAGATATAGGCTATAACTTTATTAACATCTCTAATATTTTTCCTCGTGCAAGAGCCCTTAATGCTTGAAAGTTAGACACAGCATAAACTCACGAAACCTCATAGCTCCCGGATGCTTAAATCCTATGAGGAAGTCTCATGACTGAATTGTTTTTTTCCCCTTAATATCTCTCGCAACCCGGTTCAGCTTTTAACAAGTCTAACGCAATTTAAGCCCATGAACTGTGATTGTTCCAATGTAAAGCATGATATAGCCCCCCTTCGCCCCAACAAAGTGTAAAATACAAAGATGAAAGAAACCTTTCATCAAGCAAAGAGATTCCGACAAGCCAAAAATGCTCTCCATAGAAGAAATGGAGTTGAAGAAAACGCAAAACATAATTGAGTACCTTCTTCATGCGGGTTTTGATTTCGGATTTTCGGGCCTTGTTATAAACCCGGCGTTTCTCGGCCTGGCGAGCTCTCTTTGCAGCCGAATCGGCCTTTCGCTTCGGAGCTGCGTCACAGACCACGGAATGCCGAATCGACCTACTTTGTAATGTGCTCAGTGACAAGCAACCTGAAAGCCAAACAAAAACCCAGAATTCAAACTCCACCATATCACATTCTACGCATTCTTCAGCTGAAAATACGGAAGGAAAAAGAACACAATTGAACTTGCCAAGGGAATTAACAAAAAGTGCGAGAGAAAAACAATACCTTCCGAGAAGACGTTATAAGAAAGACTTCTGGAAAAGCTAAGAGAAGCGGAATTAGCTGGAGAAGAAGTGGAAGTAAGCGAAAGGGTTCTCATTTTGGAGGGAAGAGTAAGCCATGAGCATGAAACAGTTGCCATCCCTCTTCCTTATCGCAGAGCTCTGCGGGCAGCTCTCTTCTTCCTCTCTCATTATCCCTTATCGTCAGTGCTCGAAACTTCGAATCACATTTACAATACTACCCTCGACTTGGTGAATTTTTTAACAATTTTTTAATGTGTTTTTTAAAGATGGAGAATTTTGTTTCCAATTTTTTTTTAATAAAGGTGATTAAAGAGAAAATTAGAAAGACATTAACTGTATTTAATCAACCAAATACGAGGGAAGACACTTCATGTCTTTTCTTAGACCTTTCCCTCCAAGAAGAGATTTTTGTTGAAACAGAAAAAAGTCTTGTTATAATCTTTGTTTCTCTATTGATTCTTCTTTTAAAGAGAGGAAAATCTTGTTCATAAAGATAAAAAGTATACTATTAATAAGTGTTAATTAATAAATGGAAATAGTATGCCCGCTGCAATTTGGTATAATTCATCACAGGGTCTGATTAATATAGGATTTCATCATTTTAGAGTAGGATTTAATATGTGCAATATAAATCCTTACCAAATATATATATAAATATATATCTATAATGCCATATAAAAAGTTTCCTTTCGCTGGTCAATATAAAAGGTTTCCTTTCGACCAAAAAAATGCACAAAAACGTCCTCAGCGGGTGCCGTCTTTCCTGGCCCAACCCAGAAATGATTAACCTGTTCAAGCCCAGTACCTTTTTTCTTTTGAAATATGAATCTCATCATCAATGTGATCATTATCATACTCCAAATACGCCCATTTTGTAAAAAGAAAAAATGCAAAGTTTTTTAGGAAAAAATGTTATTTGTAAACATAATAAAAAAATATATTTCAAAAAGAAATGAGGCAGTGGATGCACAGTAATGAACAATAAATAACATAATTTCTTGCGTAAATCTTATTAGATTTTTTTTTCTTGTTTTCTGTGGATGAACTTATTATGCTGATTTCATTTTTTTTTCACCAGTTGATTTTTTGTTGTTAATCCTACTCCAATTCCACCCTGCTCTAGAAAAGTTCAATTAGGGTGAAAATCCACACCATAAGAAGAGCTGATCAAGGTGGCGCTGCTTGTTATAGTTCCATCAAATTTTGAAGGAGTTAAGTTCCAACCTCAAATTTTTGTCAATTCACCCCCCCCCCCCGGGTGTGAAAATTGGCATGGAAGTAGAGCATTTCTAAGGGCCCAGGAACTATTCAAATGTTGCATCGTAACTCACAAGTAAAGGGGCATAAAAGGTGGATTTTGAAATACTTTATCTCATCGCAGAAGGAAAGCTCAAACGGGGTAAGTAAGCGTAAATTCAAGGACCAATGAAGAAGAAGAAGATGGAAAGAACAGAGCCCAAGTACTAATCGTGCTTTCTCTGTTTCCAAGCTTGATGATTCCCTTGTGTTTGTAGAAATGCCAAACCCTAGCTTTTGGCGTTTGGACATTAGCACCTGCCTATTATTCTTTGCCTTGTTATATCAGACCCATCACAAAGCAGGATAAGCCATGATGCACATATATTGCTAGGAAAAAGCTTCTCTCTCTCTTTTGTTTGAGACCCACCAAATGTTTGTGAAAATGTCCAAAAGTTTTTGCATTCAAACGTAGTACCTCGCGTGCCATTCCATTTCTATGTTCAACCGCAGCTGGCTCATCCTGCTCCCTTCTGCGTCTTGTTCTATGGCCTAAGGTCTCACAGACTCGCCCCCACCATCCATATCTGGTACTGTACTCATTGCCTTCCCAATCATGCACAGATCACACCCCCAATTTTCAACCTTAATGTACCTTAGGGTCCACTGACCATTTCATCATCACCATCATTATCATCTTTGCACCCCCATCACAGCCTTCCACGTGGCTCGTCCAAAGTACTAGAGCATCATGATGCTCTGCATGAGTGGCTCTCTTCTGCAACCACCCGGTCTGTTGAATGGCGGGAGCAGAGCAGACGAGGACGTGTGTTTTGTTGTTGGGAATTAACAAGTCATGGCCTTCAGTGAAATGCTTCAATGGAAGTGTTTCCTTATTGAAACAACCATCCTCCTTCTCCATTTCTGTGAAAGTCACAAGGTTGCTAGGTGATTGTAATGATTTGTTTGCTATTTGGAGTGTGTTGTGATCCCTATATAACTGATCACCCTTTGCCTTGTGATTTTTTGGATGATGCTGAATGATGACCCCCACAACATTGTCTTGTTTATGTTGCCTGATTAAAAAAAAAAATACAAACCATCCAAGATGAGATTTCACATTATACTAGCTTTAATTAACCACGAAAAGTACGGATAATTCTCTTGTATTTAAAATAAGCGATAGACTTCAGTGTAGAACTTGTTGGGATATGAATATTCTGTTAATAAGATTTAACACAAAATCTGCATAAGTATCTATTTCTCCAGCATGAGACTGCTCCTTGGAAAGGGGGAAAAAATATAATTGGTCGCCCTTAATTTGCCTTGTGAGTTATTATAATATACGACGCTCCCCATTTGTTTCAGCATGTATGACTCTTATATTTGGCAAAAAGAAAAGAAAATGACTGATCACGCTTGAACTTGTGATCGATGATAGTCCAAGATACTTCCAACCTGCTGATTTAGATTGCATAATATAAGAATAATGTATCATTCCAAATCCCTGTGATGTAATGGCTCAATAATCACAAAGGGAAAGAGGGTACATTTCTAGCACTGAATATTTATCAGTAGGCAGTCCAAATAGTAAAATTCATTACTGAATGCTATAGTTTACTTAGCAAACGAGTTCTGATAGATTTATCTTTCATAAATTTAAATGCAAAGAATATATGGGCAAACGTCAAGAGAATTTAATTTACATGTCTGCTTGATGCTGCATTTCAAAGAGAACATTGATTACCAATACCAAACCCATAATCCAACCTGTCATATGTTATGCAGATTTTATCCTTCCATGGATATGGGCGGTGTCATGTGCTTCCAACTCTTTTTAAGCAGTTACAGAATTATTTGGAGTCCCCACAGAGAAGAAAAAAATGTGAAGGGGGAAGACCCGAAGGGGTTGGTGCATTTAATTGAAGTGTGTGAGTGGTGATATGGTATAGTTTGGATTGATGGGGAGGCCTGCCCTGCCCGCTGTGAAAGGTTGCAGAAGAAAAAAGGAAAAGCAAAGATAAAAAAAGAAAGAAAGTGAACAGAGAGAGCATTAAATTTGTCCCTTCCCAAGTAGGGTTGGTGCAGCGACTTAGGCACAGTAAGTCCCTCAGTCTAAAATCCTAGACTCAGTCTCAGTGCCCCCACGTGAAAATGAACCAGAGCCACCCCTTCTTCCTCTTCTTCCTCCTCACAGGACCATCCTCTGTTTCACTTTGTACGTACCACTTTCTTCCTTCTTCTCTTCTTCAACTGCCTATTAAATGATGCTGTTACTTGTTGGGCAAGACCGAAACGTTCAAACTCTCTGATCTTTTATCCATCTGGGTTAAATCATCCAACTTAATAATAACCTCTCCCAGTCACAGTCTCTTTCTTCTTCCACTGCTAGTCTTTATCCCCTTCTTACGTACATCTAAGCTTGATATATATGTGAACAATTTTGTCATAAATTTTGTATTAAAAGGTAAATGTCTTGGCCGAACTAGTTGCGTGGTAATGATTAATGATTCTTGTTTCTTCTATTTTTCCATCCAGTGGTTCATTACCTCTTGTATAACAACACATTTATGACCGGAGGGTGAGTATATGGTGCGAGATTAGTCTCTATATTATCAACGCATATTCAAACCATACATCTCTTCATGGGGATCTGTCTGAATATGCTGTTATTTTTATATCTAAAAATGTTCGATTTGGAAGTTAACTTAGTTGAATTGGCAAGGGATTCGGAAATTATTATTAATTAGAAGTCACTATAAAATAAATTTTATGTTTAGAATCTGAGCTATTATACCGTGAAGTGAATATATAGAGGTGAAAGTGTATTTTCATAGTAAACTATGAACTGAGTATGAACATAATCTTTTCTTTTTCAAGAGTAAGAACATCATGAGCATGACAAGTATAAGAACCTGGCTTCAGTACTGACATAAGTGCTAAATATCAAGAATAATGTAGTATGCCATCGGAGTGGGGAACAAATGAAAATTTCACTAAATTGAAGGGAAAATGAATGGAAAAAAAAGGTTAGTTGTCATTGAGAAAACCAACAAAAAGTACAAAACAAAAATGATTGTCAAGTTAACGAAATTACTAAAGCTTTTAAGTCGTTTCCAAAGAGACGTTGGTTCATATTTTGATCCCATTAAAGCCGACACCATAATAATACTCAGACCAGATAACCTCTTGAGCAGATCATCACCAAAATCTATTGTCGAGTTCTGTTGCAAAAAGTTGCCAAATGATCCTGCGCTTGTACAACAATGAGTGGAAACATGATGCTTTGATTTTATATATATAATAATGAATGGATCTGATTCATAACCCCGATAAAATTGACAGCACCAAAACATCCTTAACAATAACGTACATTAAAACTCGCTAAAATCTAGAAACGCTCGAAAACATCATCAAACCCACAATAATAGAAACATACATAGATTTCAGGTCTAATCCCCTATCAGTCAGCTAAGACATAAAAGTCTAATGGAAGACCTAGTAGCCACCCCACACGTAATCAAGCTCCGACGGACACAGCGCCATGCCAGAACCACCACCCGCTACAGTCTGCTCCTCCGGCTTGGCCCATCCGTTCATGTCTCCACCGGAGCCACCGTGAGCTATGGCCGGAGGTAGAAAAGGCAGTTGAAGATTCTCCTGCAGTGACCTCAGGCTTGGAAACGCAGGCACACCAACGTTGTTCTGGAATCGAGCAAAGGGGTCCAGAGCTATTTGCTGCGGCGGCGGCGGCGGAGGAGGAGCAAGTTCATAGCTAACATTGGGGAGGTTGTTGGCGGCAGCAGACGCAGAGAATGTGGAGAAACAGGACACGTGCTCCCTCGGAGTAGTGCTGCTGCCGTCATAGGAGCAGCTGTCACGGTCGTTGGCGGCGGCGTAAGGAGACGAGTCAAGCAGAGGAGGTAGGTAAATGGAGGATGGAGAACTGGGTTCTGGGTAGAGGCTCATGTTAACAGAAGAGCTCATTCTTGAGTTAGTCTTCTTGGAGCCACTGGCGGAAGACACGGCGGAGCTGCCGTTCCCAGAGGAGAGACTCTTCTGGAAAACACGCGAGATGACCCATTCATCCTGATTCATCAAAGGAGAACCATTTCAACTTAGCATTATCAGCAACAAAAGGGCTGAAAGAAACTGAACAATTTGTCAGTGCATGCTTCTAAAAGAATTAAAACCCCACAATAAATGATGCTGCATGAGCATATAAAACAAGTAACTGTTTGTAAGCAAAATCTGACTCTCAGGATCTTCTGAGTCTCAGCAGCAGTATTATTTGGCAAAGAGAAATAAAACGGATAATGCAGTGCTTAGTTATAATAACACTTTGTAGTTTCCATGCAGAGTATTTGATGAACCGTTGGGCATTATCAAGTCACTCCTTGCTACACCTTTACGGCCTGTACAGTTTAGGCAGATGAGTGAAGAAAACAGCTTTACGATGGGCCAAAAAGTACATTGCCCTAGACGAGAACCAAGTGTTCAGAAGAATCGGGATAAAAAGGTTTCATGCATTAACAACAGTAAAAGAACCCTAATTAATATAGACGCCAAAGGGAAGCAAGATTCCACCGTGTTGTTGAACTTTTCTGCAGTACTGAGGGAAACAACGTTCTGAAAGAAAAGGAAGAGTGAGAGAGAATGAGAGAACAACCTTGGAGCTGCGTGAAAGGTAATGATAAGCAAATTTTCCTTCAAGACGATACTCATGCATGACCCAGTTGCTCTTTTCGCCTTTCGGAGCCCTACCTCGGTAGAAAACCAGAGTCTTCTTCATGCCCACGAGACAGCAAGTTTTGGAGCTATAAATCTCCCTGTCTTTTCCAGTGGCCTTCCAGTATCCAGCTTCTGTAGCCCTATTAGTGCGCAGGCCAGTTGGGTACTTTCGGTCTCGGAGGCTGAAGAAGTACCACTCTTTCTCACCCATCTTCGCCTTCTCTGCCAACATAGAGAAACATGAATTCAGAAGTTGGCGCATAGAGGTATCATATTCATCAACTCTAACTACTTCACGCTGCAAAAGAAAAACAGAAGCTGAAAATGAAGACTAACCAGGAAGCTCCCACGGCTCACACTTGTTAAGATCAACTTCAGCAATGGCTCTTCCTGTGAAGGTGTTGTCAAGAACCTTCTTGAGGAGGTAAAAAGTAATGAGCTCCTCATCAGTTGGGTGGAAGCGAAACCCAGGAGGCAGATGGGCATCACCGTTATCGACACGGAAGTAACAATCCATCTCAGCTGGCAGACAGAAACAGAAAAACGTGGAGAGCTTTTGAAAGAAACCCTGAACGAGAATATTGGCCCTAACAGCCAAATGGACTCAATATATATAATAAGCAAAGGAAACAGAGGAGAGAAGAAGTTGACAACTTCGGTTTCTCAGTTTCCCTATTTGCTGGGATATGGAGTTTTGGGGGGATGGGTGGTTTATAAGGGGCTTTTTTTTGTCATGATGGGGATTTGATGAATCGAGGGGCAGGCAGAAAAAGGCCAAGAAATAATAATAAGGGAGGACGCATGATATGATATGGCTGGAAAAAAAAACTTTAAAAAAAAATCTGTGTTTTCTCCTCTCTCTCTCTCTCTCTCTCTCTCTGTGCACTGTGCTGTCCTGTTCTGTTCCTAATCTCTCTCTCTACTCTGCCACGGTCCTTATCATAAAACCCCATAGCTAGAGAGAGAGTGAGAGGGCTCCCCCTGGGCTCTGCTTTGAGTATGCGTGCGTGCGTAGTAAGTGTGCAGGTATTCCGCTGTCAGTGAGGAAAACGAGCGCGAGGGAACAGAAAGGAGTTTTATTATTATTCATGAGAGAGAGAGAGAGAGAGATGGACATAAGAAGAGAAAAAAGATTTATGTGTCTTTGCAATTAACAAGAACAGGATTACAATTAAAAAACAGGGAGAGATTTTCACCTTATATATATCGATAAAGCTGTTTCATATCTTCTTTGTCAGCACAGTACAGAAAATTAAATATTCAGATACAGCAACCAAAGCCAAGTTTATTACACGCCAACTTCTTCTCCTTCTCCTCCAACCCACCCGTCTCTTTATCTCTCTCTCTTCTTTGAAATTTTCATAGCTTTCAACTTGTGATTCACTGATGATTATTAGCGCTTTTTCTGGGTATGTGGTGCAGTGCGTTCTGAAGAGTTCTTGAGGGAGGTGGCTGGGTATATCTCTGAACCCGAAACGGGGAGGATTTTGCAAAAGGGTTTTGCAGTGGCAGGAACCAAGCAAGGCCCCAATCTAATAATATGGTTTCGCTTTTTCATCACTGATGTTTTGCAGTTACTTTTGCTAGTTATACGGGACTGTTTTTGTGCAAATGATGTTACTGTCACACCCTCTGCAATGCAAACGCAAAAGACAAATAGATTCTCCTTCTCAATGCCTTCAATAAATGCTACCCAAAACAAATAAAATAGAGCCTTCAGATTTCAAACACAAACCACCGTTTGCTTTTAGAGAATTATAAGTCTTAATAAAAAAATAATTATTAAAAAATCTTAATAATAATTTAATCAGTATTTAATAACAAATTTTAAAATAGAGGATAACAGACTCCTTTCATCTTTTTTTTTCCTTTCAAAATTCAAGTTTTTTTTCTTTTTCTTAATTTTAATTTTTTTTTTTTGAAAGACTGTGTTGAATGATTGAGAGTTTTATTTTAAAAAATTGTTACGTGTGGCACAGGAGTTGTTGAGAAAACCTGAAAGGTGGCCAACTGCTGATTGAGGGACTCAGTATATAACTCAGCTAGTCTAATTTATTGTAGCCTCGTCCTGTCTTTTTCAATAATGTAGTAATTGTTTTTCTGTTTGCACAAGTTTTGTTTTTTTGAGTTGAGTCGGGTATTTAATTTTCATTCTTAAGCCTTTCTCATAAATTCCGACAATATTTTTGGTTTCAGTAGGGAGGATATAATATTCTGTATTTAACTTATATTTCACTCAAATAAAGATAAAAGTACCCTAGGAATCCTAGAACGTAATATCGAAATTAAGAAGCTGAGATGGAAATTAAAAAAAAAACACAATTATAAATATTTTTTTAACATTTTTAACTTGTATATTTTGCTTTTCGAATTCAGCTTCAACATATAGTTTGAGATTTCCAAGTTCGCTTTTCATTATTTTTACGTGAGGAGGGCGTGTTTACCAGTTGCTTTTCTGTTTTTGAGTGTGCGTAAATAATCAAGGTCCTTCTATCACATGAGTTTTAAAGTGACTTGTTTAATTCTTCACTATTACGTATTCCGCTAAGCTACAGAATTATTCTTCAGTTAGCAAATGGTCTGCTCACATTCGGGTTTGTTTGAAATCGCGGCAGCAACTCTTAAAAACATTTTTTAATTATAATTTATAAAATAGATGTATGAGCGAAATTTTATTCGATTGACGTAAAAATATTTATAAACATATAAGAAAAGCATACATAAGGCTTTCATATGAGTGTTCGGTATTTTCTCAGAAAAATCATTTTTACACTTCATGAAACAATTCTTTATAGGAAAAATGATAAATAAAGACTCCTAAATTATCCAAATTACAAGTAGATAGATAATCTAAATAAGCCAAATTGTCATGAGGGATCGGTCCATATTATACATATGAAATTTTAGTGAAATGTCTGAAATACTCTTCAACCAAGTTGTGATTTGATTTACTAAAGTCGTCATTCGTTAAAGTGAATTTATTATTTCTTATGGTCAACTTCTCATTTGGTATACCCTTACCCAAACTGTGATTTGGTCTACTGAAGTTGTCATTCGCTGAAGTGAACTTGTTATTTTTTATAATCAACTTGTCATTTTGTTAATGGGTATTTTAGACATTTCACTAATATTTCATATTTATAATATGAGACCGAGTTTTTATTTACTATTTTTCAAATTGAGAGTCTTAAATTGTAATTTTACATGTTGGGAGTCTTTGTTTGTCATTTTTTCTTCTTTATTATACATATTTACTCTGCATAATATAAAATTTAAACCTTGCTAATGACATGAAAACTGTCCAGTAAATGAGAAGTTATGGGTTGATTGCTATTTATAATTTGAGGTCCTGGTAATTATCCTTTTAGTTTTAAAAAAATAGCACACTTTATATGTATACATGATATCCACAGGAGAAAAGAATTATTTTTTATCTGGTAATAATACAGGGCCCATGATTATTCACAGGAGTGATGTTCGTCCTTTCAATATCTCAGTATTTGCTATCGGTGGTCCCCCTTATTTCCAATATTTAGACATGCTCTGCTTAACAACAATTCAAAATGTCATAAAATGGGTCTTATATAGGAAGAATATATTCACATTAGTTAATTATGTTTTAGATTAAGAATAGAAGGAGTATTTGTGGACCCTACAAAGTTTATATATGATATTTGGATTTGTAGTTTGTGGACATCATAGATTATTTTGAATATAGTTTTATTTTTAGGGTTGATTACATGAGGTTTTAAGTAAAAAAAAACAAATTTTGAGATGTGTTTTATATATATATATATATTTGGATATCTGGTTATAATTTTTCCTTATTTTTATCATGGGTGATTAAAGTACGGACGTTGAGAAAATTGAGAGAATAATGGAAAGAGGAGGGTTGAGAAAGATGGAGGAGGTTGACTTGACCGACCTGTCTCCTGTGGCCATCATCCCCGCCCTCAAATTTACGCAGCGAGTGTTTTGCGTATTACTCTGGTTTTCTAACCACTCTCTCATTCTCTCTTATTAACAAATCCCTTCCTCTTTTTCTGCCCTTCGTACACTCTCTTAGTACCACCGTCCCTCTCTGTTTATTCTGTCTAATATAACTTATTTTATTCATCCGAGCAAAACCATGATTACATATTTTGATTTAGCATTCCGATAAATTTCACTGCTTCTTTTCCTTTTTGACCTCCTTCATATATGTGACGCTTTTTTATGAGAATAGAAGCGGGTTCAGCGTTCTAATTTTTTTTATTATGTATTTAGTATTTTGATTTTAATTTTTTGATGCATTTATCATTCTGAAGATTAAAGTGCCTGATATAACTATAAAAATAATATCAAAATACTGAATATACTAAAAAAAAATAAGATTATAATACTAAATGCATTGTATAAGAGATCAAAACGTTGAATGTACATTTTACTAACATGTACTACTTCCGGTCTTAATTATAACACTTAGTTGACTAATTTGGAAAAAAATTAATGAAGTATGTTAAGTTAGTTATTTGTAATAAATATGTGTTGTCTTTCTTAAAATATTCTTGTTAATCAAGTATATTAGCTAGAACTACCATTATTATAAGGGTTATGTTAGGAAAAAATATATAAATATAAGAGATAAAATGGATTAGAGTCTTATATTTAGAACCAAAATAAAAGTCAAATAAGGTCTTATATTAAGAACCGGAGGTAATATCGTAGTAAAGTTGATATCAAAGCCAGTACTCTTATTTTTATAGTTTAGCATTGATATATGTTAGTCTTTCTATGGATTCCTTAACTGTCGTTCTTTATTGATTATTAGTATGAGTGGGAATACTTTCATAGTAATGATTTTCTTCATGAGCAGTGCTTAACATAAAGCAGCCAAGCTGCACTGCTTTTAACTAAAGTTCAAATCACCAGTGCCCCTCGGCAGAGAATCGCCGGCACAAGTTCAAATCCTTTGCTTCATGAGGAGAAGAAAGAGAGAAAAGTTGGAAATATGGGAGACATAAGTTGAATCCGATCCCAATAATGTTTGATTTATGTCAACCCTTATTTTTACTCTGTACGAATCAAGGGTCCATGAACTGAATGTGTTTTCCTTATCAAGCTAAGTTACGCTATTCACGAGTTTTCATTCCATGATTTTAATAATTTCACGATCTCTCACTCACTCACTCCCCCCCTGCGCGTCCTCCTGACTTGCCCGTTGTTACGTTAAAAAACAGAAATGATGTGCATTAGAAAAAGGAAACAACTTATATATGGACACATACGCTTTTTCATATCAAATAAGCCTTTAAAATTACCACGGAACATTTGGGTCAATTGATATAAATTGACTCAGCTTAATCAAATGTTACAGGTTTAATTATTTGGAAATGCAGCAGTATAAATGTTGGGACTGCCGAATTCTATCATGATCTCATCTGAACTAGTATGATTTGTAATTTTTTAAAGTGTTGGCTAGAATTTTTGTGAAAAAAATAACAGTGTTCTGTATAAAATTCCAAAAGCAAACGATGATAATTTTATGTATGAGTTATTGCTTTGGTATAAATTTATACTTTTTATAAAACTAATCTCTATTAAGATAAGATTATTGAAATTAACTTGAGAGTTCCTACTTAAAGAGAAGAGCATTTATCATATCAATAAGTTATAAGACTATTGACACTCATGCAATAGTTGTTTTTTTCTTTTAACAATTCTACTTCGTCCTTATATGACATCCCGTTGTATTAATATTTATCCTGTCCTCAATATATAATTTAATTATTGATTTAATTTTGATTATAAATATAAGATATGTTTTTTATATTGATCAATTTTTTCTAAATTATTCTTATAGATCCCCTCAACTATAATCAAGTAGAATATGGAAAGAGGATATTAAGAAAGATGATTATGATGTTTTAGAAAAAACATGTCATATTTTTTATAATTAATTAACTTATTTAATTCTTTTAATCTAATTAGTTAAATAAATATTATATTAAGAATAAAAGAAGTAATATTTTTGCGTTTTATGGTGTGTGAATAACAATGGGAAAAAAATTGTGAGAGACTGAGGAAGGATTTAGATATAAGGAAATAAAAATAAGGAGGAAAGCAGAGATATGCCATCAAATCAGTCGAATCGAAAGCAAACGGAACAAGAACAGTGAGAGTGGGTAGCGTGATATGCTATGACCCGATTGATGCTCAATTTGACACATCACTGCTCCCCACCTTCCCACTTTGATATTCCCGATAATTACCCGACCCGACCCACATCGCCGTCGCTTTCGTCGCCGTCCAATCACCCGATTAATCTGAATTTGAGAGCCGCTTACACTAAGACAACTCATAAACTTCTTCCCAGGATGACACGTTTTGATTGATGGGTTGACCCGGTTCTTGTCTGCCCGGTTCGACTCCGCCGGAATTCAACCCCAGCTTTACTGCCTTCTGTCTTCACCAGTCACCCCCGCTCTCCTTCACTTTTTCTGCTCACAAAAATCAAAAGGAATCTCCCGCATTATTATTATTATTTTCTAAATAATTAACATTCATTAAATATGAATTATGTTAAAGAGGGGGTGGAAAACACAACGTTTACAAAGGAGCGAGGGCGCGTGGATCGAGGAGCGAGGGGGGGGGGAAGTGGCTGGGTGACGCGCGTGACGACAAGCTTAGGTCACAATCCGCCGCCCTCCGGCTACGGCGCTTCGGGGTTCGAGTCTGGGGGGCAGGGGGGTGAGTCAGGGGGCTCACCATTATAAATAACCAATAATTGTGTGGGGAATCTCCGACACGTGTCGTCTTTAAAACCGTTGGTTCGTCAAGAGGTTTAGGTTGGGTAAGGACCATCAGCGCCGTCCGATTCATTTATGGGGTGGCTGCTATCATGTCACCGAGACTAGGAGTTGTACTGCTTATTAAAGTCGTATCATTTTTACTGTCGCTTGGTTAACGCTCTGTTTGGATGTACTCTTCATGTTTTGAGTTTTGACCTCTTCATCATCCTACTCCCCCCCTAATTATTTCACCAGGTTTTGTTTGAGTATCTGTATTATGCCCGTCTCTTGATTGCCAATTTACTGACTCACTCTTGCATCTATGTTTTACTTTATTGAAATTATTTCAAATAATTTCGTCTTATATGAAATAAATATGCAAGTAGCCAACATCATATGTGTGTGTGTTTCAGCATCTATCTAAGCATGGCAAAGGTTGGAAGAAAAGAGTTTTTTTTTTCTTTACTGGGTTTGTTTGGATTGTCGTTTATAACAGCAAAAATATTTTGAAAATTGTAAAACCGAGGTTACAAATTGAGTTGGACAAAAAACGTTGTTTGACTGGACTAGCTTTTCTAACCAACTTCTGGCCTTCAACTTCGGTTGGACTCAACGGAGAAAAATTTGACTTTTCAAACTGCAGTTTCAAATAGTGATAATTAAAAATGAGCATTCCAGATTTACCTTCACATTTTCCCCTATGCTCCATCTCCTTTGTTAGCATAATGAGCTTTTATTCAGACCAATGAATTTTAATTTATATTCATGTTTGTCCATTATATATATTTAATTAATTATCTACAGTGTGTTTTCAAATTTTTTTCCGTAACAAATCTTTTTATTTTATAATTTCACAAATAAATTATTTATATTTTATCACAATAATTTTATGTATTTTTTTAAACTATTATCATATTAAAAATATAAAATTTCAAACATTACTATTCAATAAAATCCATGTTCTTTTCAGTCATTTTACATCTAAACTAACTTTTCTATTAATATCCAAACAACTTTTAACCTTTTCAACTGACTTTTTAGAAGCACCTATCCAAACACACCCTAAATGACTTTTATTCTAACTTAAATTACAAAATTTAATTGGGCTAGAAGTCAATTTCGTCAAATGCCAATCTAAACATACTCCAAAACGTGCTGAAATGTCGACAATTTTTTTTTTGTTGGGTAAAAGCCGAGAACCAATTCTTAAAACTTGCTTTTAACTTTCGAACAGAATCATGCCCACGTGATAAAGGCCCGAATGAGGTTCGAATTGAATGGACAAGGGCCTTCAGTTATTTTCTGATGGCCCAAATTCATCCATACCATCCTCAAAACCATTTTTTTAAAAATAATTTATTAACTATTTTTTAAAATGCGAGAGTGTACGATAGTACTCCTCCGGTCCTAATTATAAGACCCAATTGACTTATTTGAGGATATTAAGGAAGTAAGTTAAGTTGGTTATTTATAATAAATAAGTATTGTCATTCCTAAAATATCCTTACTAATTAAGTATATTGGCTAAAACTATCATTACTAGAAGGATTATCTTGGAAAAAAATGCATAATATAAGAGACAAAATGGATTGGGGTCTTATAATTAGGACCAAATAAAAAGTCAAAAGGGGTCTTATAATAAGGACCGGAGGAGTAGTATTATTTTCTTGAAAAAAAAACATAAGTGTTAAATTTTACGCTGTAAGGTACTTGTATTTTCAATTCAAAACTTTGACAATAAATTATCTTACATTTTTAAATTTAAAGACGTAATTAGTTAATTCGAGAAACCTCATACTTAATTAAAATGAGATTTTTTTTAGTACTACGAGATAAAACTTGTTTTAGATAAACTAATTTAGACATATACAAAGTTATTTATACAAAAATAAAGTATCAATTGTCAGTAAATACTACATTTTGTACCAACTTGTTGTTGGGATTTGAGATTTAGTTGACTAATTTAAAAAGATTACTTAATATATAATCATTTTGAAATATTTATATGCCATTCTCAGATTATATAATTTAAAAAACCAATAAACATAAATAATTTAAAGTAATTTTTTTAGTTTTCTCAATTTTTTTAAATTAATAAATTGATTCTTATATTACAACAAGAGGTAGGAAATTTTTTTTTTGGCCTGGTAGTAGTAGTTTATAAACTTGATTTAGCATAAATCATATTTTGATATATATATTATAAGTTACAATAAATAAAATTTATGACAATACATAATCAAGTTTCTTGAATAAACTATATTTTTTGTGTGTTATACTACAAAATAATGTGATTTTTAATTTAACTTTATATCACAGATTGGGCATACTATTGATTTTTGATGATACAATAATGATCCAATTTCCAAAGAATAAACATTTAACAAACACCAATTTTCAAAGAATATATCCATACTTCAGGCAAAAAAAAAGAATATATTTATAGAATATATTCATACGAAGTCTCATAAATAGTACGTAGTTATAGTTCCACACAATAAAAACGTAGGTACTAAGGGTCGGTGTTGGATGCGAGACGCTTGAAAAGGCGAGAGGAGAGCCGAGGAGTAGCAGAGAAATTCGTTCCCAACCTCCACAGTCAAGCTCGTTCATCTTCCTCTCTAGGGTTTCCTTTTATTCTCTGATTTTCGTTCGTATGGCTACAACCACTGGGCCAAGACGACAGCAGCACGGCAATGCGAGACCTGCACTGAGAAAGCCCGTGTTCGTCAAGGTAGACCAACTCAAGCCTGGTACCAGCGGCCACACTCTTATTGTCAAGGTTCTCGACTCCAACACTGTCTTGCAGAAAGGTCGTTCTGCTTCTCAGCATCTCCGCCACACTCGAGTCTCTGAATGCCTCGTCGGGGACGAGACTGGTTGCATTCTTTTCACTGCCCGTAATGAACAAGGTACACCTGGCTGTTTGCTTCTTTGGTTTTATTGATTTGTTAATTGTTAATTACTATTAAGTTTGTCTCGAGGGAAATCGAGCAGAAAAGATAAAAATGGTGTTATTTTTTATGTTTCTCAATTTGTGCGGCAATCAGTGTTGAGGAAACATATTCATGTGATCTTTAATGTTTTTTTTTTTTTTTGCTTCCCACTTCTTTTTGTGATCTTATTTTTCGTCGTTACTCTCATTGTGCGTCGTTTTTTTTTTGGTGGAAATGTGTGTCGTATTTTCATCTGAAGTTTTTAATGAATAAATATATATATATTTTGTCTTGGTTCATCTCGTGGTTCATTGTGAAAGCTTTGGGCTGGGGCTGTCCAGCTCAGGTTCAAGATGACGAATCGATATTTTAACTTTTTGGTTCTCATTCCTCATGTCAATATGTCAAAATCGTTTTTCGATTTTCGAATTAAGGTTTGCTTTTTCTTAGTGGTCTAGTGATGCGCTTAGTTTTAAATCAATTAAACTATCTTGAATTTTTCTTAACCTAAATATAGTGCTGATCGTGTTTAGCTGAATATCATCATTCACATCATCAACAGTGTGGCAACTGATCTAATTTTTTGTAACTGTAAGAAATTCCAGGTGCCAATAATGGCCCTGATGAGTATTTTTAGTCTATTAACGTATTGTGCATATTAGTGTTAATTTTCTCAGTTCGTGGTTTTTAATCATGAATAGATGCATTTAAATAATATAAGCAATCGAGTTTGTTTGACGCCTTTGCGATCTTTCAATATCCAAACATAAATTATCAGTTGTATTCCTCTGAATTACCATGCTGGTTCTGTTGCTATCATTCTGAACATAGGGTTGAAAGGCTTATGATAGAACCTGTTGGAAACGTTGCTGTAATATTGGCATAGTGGATGTATTATCTGATCTTGTACAAATCATTTTCATTAGTTTGCATGTGGGAACCCTGGCTTCAAGTTTTGGTTCCCTGATAGTCCTTATGCACTGCAAATGACTTGTTTTATCAGTTTTATGGTTACAAGCATTCTTTTTTAACATGAGGATCAAATGCAATTCACAATCGAGGAAATGAGTCATAAAGATGATAAAACTGATAAGCTTGGCTCATACTATGCCGTCTTGTGATGAAATTTTGAAGAATAATGTTGGTATCTTTGCTGTTTTAGTATTCATCAGTTTAGTTCATAGGTAGGCTGGCAATTCACCCTTTTTTTTTTAAGATCTACAAATCATTAAGCATATATTCTGATTATATGATTTAATACTGTTAAGTGCTAAGATCATGTTTACTTGCTTCCTATATTCAGTTGATACTATGAGACCTGGCGCCACCGTTATTCTCCGGAATGCTAAGATCGATATGTTCAAGGGATCTATGAGGCTAGCAGTTGACAAATGGGGCCGTATTGAGGTCACTGAGCCTGCAGAATTTCTGGTCAAGGAAGATAACAATCTGTCGTTGGTTGAGTATGAGCTCGTAAACGTGGAGGAGTAACTACGCTTCTTTTGGCAGCTGGCATAACATCATAACAGCAACTTAGTTTTTGATGGACACTGGTGGTTTATTTGGTCTCCTGGTATCTTGCTCTTTCCTCGCACGGAACTTTTGTCTCAAGGAAGAATTTCTATCAGGGATCAACCTATCTTTTGTATTTTAATGGGATAGCCTAGAGTTAGATTTTACCTGGGGGTGTAGGCAAAATCAGCTTCTGGACTGTCAGTATGGTTTGTTCTGTAGTCATGTAAACATGTTAGTTATTGATAATAGTATGTGCAAATTTACATATTCAAATTTCTGCTTTCCTCCTCCCAACCTTTCCTTGTTTGCCTTAATTACAAATTGCAGTTGATGGCAGGGAGTACCAATTATTATACAATTACTGATCACTGATTGCTGATAACAATTTAATTGAAGTCATGAAAGCACTTACGGAACTTGCGCAATTGCAGATTCTTGCTAGTTAAAGATATTAATTGATAAAATTCAGTGACAAAATTTGAATCTTGTGTAGGTTATGTTGCATTTGTATCGTGAATTATTTTTTACTGCCCTAGGAATGGCCCTTGACGTTAATTTAATGCAACAACCTTCATAGCGCCATCTCTGGTTGAGAAAAGTTGAACCTTAGTCAATGCTCATATCTGAGTTAATTCAGCGATCACACTCACATACTCATATAGAACTCAGGATTTCAACAGCATTTCTACAGGTTTGGTTTGAGGCTACAGTGCCAGCCAAGACCTGTTGCGGCACAGGCAATTCTGGAGTTTGTTCGAACAGCTTCAAACAGTAAATGACTGAAGCCTTTATAGCACTGTCATAGTGACCCTCTTGAACATAGTGAGCAACAGGTGGAAACTGTTTCTGTGCTAGAAGTGAATGCTGAGTACAATCATGAAGGATTCTCTTTGACTCGCCCATTGCATTCTGAAGAAGCTTGAATGTGTCGCAGAAAGGTTGTGTCCCTCTCTGCGCAAGCAATGGCTATGAGGGCCAGCCCTTGGCCATTTGCTGACTTGCTGCTAGGATCTGCTTGAACGCACTCTCTGCAAATTACTGGCTCTTCTGTTTTGCTGCACAGTGTGCTGATCAAACTCTCATCTGATGTCGCCATGGCCAGGCCGTTGAGGTTGTGGTACGAGAAGAGTAGGAAGAAGATCAGAAGATGGTCGGAGCTGGAATCCATTTTGAATTAGAATAATCTTTGATGGTTTTTCAAGGTTATATGAAGGTACCAATTTTTGATCTGTTACGACCCTCAGGATTACTTCCTTGATTTAAATTGGGCTAAGATAAAAAGATAAGGAATCTTCTATAAATACATGTATTGCAGATAATACCATAGCAATAGTGCGGCAGCGGTGCCTACTGTAATTCCTAAAGATATTTAGCAGTAAGGTTGTTGGAAATTTTGGATTTTGTTGGATTTTAGTAATCGACAATGACGATGGCCTCTTGCTTTTCATTGGGGCGTAAGAAACGGACAGACACAAATCTGGACAAGGAGAGAAACAAACTAACTGAAAAACCAGGAAAAAAAACAACAGAAAACAGCTATATGCCTAAGCAACACAGATCAGCTTCCTGAAAAAGATCAAATATTTCAAATTGTTCAGTCACTCCATATTTTCGTTGTGTACGTGTGGGAAAGGAGAAGATTCTTCACAAAGATGGGGATTTTAAGCCATTTTATTTTTATCCCCGATTCTTTTTCCCCTAAACCAATATACTCGTATGTGCACTTTCAAAAAAAAAAAAAGAATTATACCTGACACACTTGAATTGGGTGCAGTGAAATAAAATATGTGGCCACTGACAATGACGCATTTTGATTTTATTGATAACCGGTTCATTCAATAATTTATACGCATTTTTTCGGTAAGATAAAATGAACTCTTAAATCCACGTTACAATTTTACGAAGGAAAATATGATGATTGATGGACACATTATTCCCAAAGGTTAATGATAAAATAAGATGGATAATTAAATAGTCGAAACATTGTTATTATCTTTTCCTGATAATTAAACAATTAGAAATGAGAGTTAAACCAACACATGATTTGAAAAATGAGCCGCATGATGTACGCTTTAGAAAACAATGTTATGTATATGTGTGTGTGTGTGTGTGTGTGTGTGTCGAATTGATATTAATATTGATTTGGATATCATGCTGTGTAATTATACTGCGATTATTGTACTGATTCCTTGTAGATATTTTTGATAAAGCACAAAACGATAATGATGACAGGCTTGCTTGAACGTAAATTTAGCCATGGGAATTCTCGAAGTCAAACTCGTTTTTTTCTCCTTTGGCACATGTGGATGCTTGCGGAAGACTGAAAGTGGAGGGTTGAAAAGAGAATGGTTTTGGTGACCAAAAAGTTCATTCCTGTTGAAGCTTGACTCTACAGTTTTATTCCATTTCGACCCCACAAAACTGTAGTGGACTCTTTAATGTTATCGTCATTATCATTACTCGCAAGAAAAGTCTTTGATGGCCTGCTAGTGCACCAGACTGCAGTTGTTCTGCGCTTTGATATTTCCTCTCTTTTGGCTATAAAACTTTGTGGGATCTCCAACTGCTGAACACCAATCTTTCAGTTCAAAAGAGAAAGGTTTTCTAACTTCTGTGAATTCATCCTGGGAAAGGGATACTTCTGGAGATCTTAATTCATCAGTAATTAAGTTGGTCTGTTTCCAGAAAGGGCTTTGAATTCTACAGAAACAAAAGCAGCAGATAAGAGAGAATCAACAGAGGGGAGAACTATGGGAGAGTGTGAATGCAGACCACTAGGGTTCTTGATAGGTCTACCTTTTGCCCTTGCTTCCTTGCTTTTATCTTTGGTCGGTGCAGTTATTTGGATCATTGGGTAAGTTTTCTCTCCTAATATTCTTTTCCATTTTACAGGATTTTTTTTTTAAAATTTATCAACATATATTACTACGATTAAATGATCCTATTTGATATCTATGACAGGTCTGTATTGAGTTGCCTGTGCCCTTGTTGTATATGCTTTGCAGCATTAGCAAATTTCGCAATGGGACTTATCAAACTTCCAATCCAAGTGATGCAATGGTTTATTGATAAGATTCCTTGTTGATGTTCACTGATGACTCGATGCAGATCTCTCATATTTATTGAATACAGATAATCTAACTTAATTTCTATCTATTTTTTTTTCCCCAAATTGTTGATGAGGTTCTTCTTAAATTTTGTTCATTTTTAATTCTCTCTTGCACTCTTCATTTCATTGTTATATCCACTTAAGATTTATATTAGACAATATCAGAACTAGCTTGCGTTCACCTCGTAATTGGTCTCTCAGCTGAGCTGGTGGGACTTGGTTCTAATTCTTTCTTATTCCCACCGACAAATGCTAACGTTTCAAGTGGATAAGACATCACATATTATAATTTCTGATGGAAACCAGAGAAGATCATCGTAATGACTATTCGCACGTTGACTTACAAATTGACTGGATAAAGTGCATGCATTTAGGATAAGAAGAAAGGCACATCTGATCTTAAGCAGATTCAGTGAAGGGATTGCAATATTACATCACTGCTTGAATATTGAAACACTTTTTGTTTTTGATCAAGGGCTGATCTCCAAATAATTTACTACTGTACAAGGATGCATGAACTATATTGCCTCAACAACCAAGTTGTGATGCAAGGGTGGGCAACGTTGTCACCCTCCTAACGACATAACATAAAGTCCATGATGTAACCACTCTGAAGTATAATTAATTCAGAATCTCCTTATGGAATTAAGATAATGTAGCATGAAGTTTTACTTGCATCAATGGAACAACTGAAGTTTCTGCATCGTATCTTGTCTCTTGCTGGTGGTTTTGCAGGCTTGTGAGATATGTCAGCTGATGTTCTTTTTGAGTCCGCCTCTTAAGTACAAAACTATTATGAGAAATAATGATCTCTATTATGATCTTTTAGACTCTGCAGATTAACAATTAAGTTGCCCTAAACTTCAACCTCGTTTTGTGTTTCCAAAAAAAAAAAAAAAAAGAAGAAGCTGATTTCACAGTTACGTGATGTTTGATAGTGAAAGTGGTAGGACCAGTTGGATGACAAGTTCATGCACAATCCACAACTTAAGCAGCCCAGCCTACGCATAGTAATCTTATTTTAATGCACCAAAAGTCTCTTTGCTCAGTTTACCTCTGATGTCTGATGTCTGAAAGCTTATAAAACAACATAGCCTTCCAACCATCTCTCATCAAAAACATACTCAAAATTCAATCTTCACAGCCTCCAACAAACAATGGATAATTTCTTCTTGTCATTCCAACACCAGAAACACCCAGAGAAGCTCAATAAAAAGAGGCTGACTGAAGATCAAGCGGCCATCCTAGAGAAAAGCTTTGCCTGCAGAAAGAAGTTGGAGCCAGAGCAGAAATTGCAGCTCTCAAAACAACTGGGTGTGCCTCCGAGACAAATTGCAGTATGGTACCAGAATAAGCGAGCTCGCTGGAAGACACAGAGTCTTGAGGAGGACTATGGTGCCTTGCAGTTGAAGCTAGAGAATCTCATGGCAGAGAAGAAACAGCTTGAGAGAGATGTGGAAAGGCTCAAGGCCGAGCTGAAGGAGGCCAAAGAGATGTTGCTCTTCATGAAAGGTGAAGCAGAAGCTAAAACTCACAGTTCTTTCGCTGAGTTTTCATATAATTGTGAAGAGGTTATGCAGGTTGAAGAGCTTTATGCTTGTTTCATGGGTCCCAATAAGTTCCTCTGAAATTAAAGTTCCATAGGACGCATCACTCGATGCTTATTAGACTTCCTTTCTTATCGTACTTAGTAGAAGAATCAAACCTTGTGTTGACAGAAAGATAATATCGGTCTGTTCATTTGGTCATGGAATTGTGGGGTCTCCAAAAGTTACTCCATTTTTTCCTGTAAGGGGTATGCATATTGCATAAGCCTGGAAATAAAAATGACCTCCTGGCTACTGAAGGCAGCTCATGATCTTTGTAAAATCCCAAAATTTCATGAATCAATACGACGGCTTATTGCATCAGTAATCTCATTTCTATGGGGACTTGTACGCATATAAATACACAGAATTAGAGCACAGTAAATGGAGAAAAATTTTGGGTTGAGAGGTTAACTTGCTCCGGTCATTTGTATGTCCAGCCATTTTGTTTCTTTGAAGAAGTGCTTATTAAAATAAAAAGAACGGAATCTGAAATTAAATGCTGTGCACTAGATAGAAAATAATACTCCTTATATCAAAGACCTAATTATTGAGTTGATTTTGATACTAAATATAAAGTTTATTTTTTATATTTATTAGTTCTTCCTAAATTACTCTTATGGATATTCCCTCAATTATAATCAAGTAAAAAAGAGAGTAAGGATATTAAGAAGATGATTATGGTGTTTTAAGAAAACATGTCATATTTTTTTATAATTAACTAACTTATCTAAATTTTTTAATCTAATCAAATTAGTTAGACAGGTCTTATATTAAAGATAGAAGGAGTAATATTTTACATATTTTATTTTTTTTGGTACAAAATTTGCAATATTTTAAACTACATGTTTTAATATGGTAAATTATTTTTCGGGGCCACTGAAAATACCGTTTTCGTAAATATCACGGGGGGCGAGCGGGGCTACGATTTAATGATTTACTGAAGCGCTCGCGCTCCCTCCAAAATTCCATTCCACTCGGAGCGGGCAAGGGTAGGTGATCGGAGAGCCATGGCGTCGAGCTCACATGCCAGTGGCGTTAGTGGAAGAATAAGAAATGCTGCTTCGACTTGCTGCTCGGATAATCTGTCTCTCATTACTGTAACTTCCCCTCTCGTTCAACCTTTGTTTAATTCCTTTTTCCCTTGATTGCGGATGCGGAATGCTTGTTCAACTCTGAGAAGCTGATTTTCCTTTGCCTTTTTCCATTCTCAAAGTGGAAAATATATCATCTCTTGATCCCGTTATCTTACGGAATACGGAATTAGTTTCTTGACTGAGTGGTTTCTTGCTTGCTAAGAGCTCAAGTTTTCTTTTCGAAAGCTCATGCTTTTGATCGTTTCTGTTGTAAAACCCTCAATTTACTATGTTAGTGACACTTGCATTGGAATTCTTGTCCGAAAAATTCCTAAATGTGGAAAATATCTCCCCCTTTGGAAGCTGAGATCAGTGAGCAAAGATTGCTTCTGTAAAGGAAGATAGTTCATTACGATGTTTCCTTCTTAATTTTTCCCAACGAAGTTTTGGCTTTCATTTGCTGGGTTGTGCTTGATTCGGTGGCATCCTGTGTTATTTTTCAGGATACCCGAAGGATTATTGGTTTGGTGAAGGAAATTGCAGTTGATTTGGAGAAAGATAAGCAGTCTGATATGGTACTCTAAATATCATTTCTTTGTATTTAATCTCATTGTTTCCTTTTCCCCCTGCTTTCTTGTTTGACAATGATGCCAGGAGAGAAGCATGAAAGTCTGAATTAATACTGCCATTACTGAACTATTTGGTTCTACAAATGATTATGTGGAGAGAATTTATTCATTTTCTAATGATAAAGAATCTTTCTGTTACTGAATTGTGATTCAAAGATGATGGAAGATCAAGCATTTCTGCGTTATTTACATATGATAATTGTAAAATATTTAGGTGAAGGAGCTTGAAGATGCAGTTGTGGAGTTATTGGACAAATCTGAAGATTTTGCACATTTTTCATCTGCGATTCAGTCTGTTGCTGACAGATACCAGCCAGGAGAAGAGGTTTTTGGTCTGCATTTAAGTTCTTTTGTTTGTCTGATGACGTCTTGTCTTCTAACCCCCTCTTTTCTGCAAAACCTTGTTTATTGATTTTCGATATGCAGTTGACTGATTTTAAGAAGTTGTTCGAGGAGGATGCTTCAAAGGTAAAGGCCAATTCATCTTCAGATCCGAAAAGGAATCCCTTAATGCGCCAATTTAAGGAAGCTGTTTGGGTATGTTACTCAACAGTCTTAAATATAATAGTTCATATATTTCTGAGGCTATAGGATTTTCCTGTTTGAAGTTCATGCCATAAAATGATTAATAGAAATGGAGTTGAAAAGTTGGAAAACCTACCACTTATCTAAAATTTAGATTTTTTTTTTTTAATTCTAGCATAGATTTTAACTGCCTGTCTATGGTGATATTCAAGTGCTGCCTCTGATAAGTATATTTTTCTTGCAATGACATTGATTGTCATTGTTGTTGTACTGGGCTGAGTGCCTCGGTCAATAGTAGGACTTTTCAACTTTATGTCATGAATGTAATCTGCTGTGGATGTTTCTGTGTAAACTGTTATATGATTATCTTGTTAATTAGGAAAGTTGTTTGTGGCACATATGCAATAATGTCAGACTACTGGTACTCAAACTTTTATTCTATTGGGCTGTTATTAAGCTGAATTCCTGCGGGTATCTAATTTATATGCCTTTTGTGTTTTGCGTTAGAATGTTCATCATGAGGGCCAGCCAATGCCTGGTGAGGAGCAGGAAGACATTGTGATGACCAGCACACAATCTAATATTTTGAATACGAAATGTCCAATTACTGGGAAGCATGTCACTGACCTTGTGGAACCTGTTCGAAGGTACCATATGATCAAATTCAAAACATATGTTTCCCTTAATAATTAAATAGCATAAAATGCATGCATGTGTATGCACCTCTTCATTTGATTGGTTGAGGGTGGATAGATAGATGAACTTTAACCTGCATATGGTGGGAGCAAATGACTGCGTCATGTCAACTGGACAAGCATGATGTTTAGTCACGCCGGCTCTGTTCTCTGTGTGCTCGGCAGCACATTTACCTTTCAGGAAAGTGCTCGTTGGCACAGTTAAGTAGGGCTTCGTGTTGACTCAAATTTCAAGCAGACATTGGGGTATTATAAGAATCGATCCTGCTGCTACATAACATATGAATCATCTATATTTCGAGGGACCTCCATTGCCTCTATCCTTTTTCCCACTATGCTCCTACATTCCCTCACAAATCCCACATTTTCTAAATTGGTAAAAGTCAAGTCCCTTGCATGTTGAAAGTCCAGAAGAATTCCTGGATATTTATAAACCTAGAAGTCCCTAAGTTGTATCTGTTGGAGAGTACATGCCTTGGAGATGAAAGGAGGCTTCATGGTGAGGGATAGAGTTATATTACCATGTCTCCTGCTTCTCCTTGATAGTAACATTGCTGTGAAATAAAGTTTGTGAAATGGTGAAATTAGTGTTTTTGAACTACCAACGACCAAACATTTTGTCCTCAAGGGCTTAGGCGTGGATGCACATTGATATATATTTTATATGCAGCTTACAATTTTCTTTTTATTTCTGCTCCATCTATGCATCAACGCAGTATGGAGTGTAGGCATGTATATGAGAAGCAGGCAATAATGCAATTTATGCGATCAAAGCACTCTCGTGTTCCATGCCCGGCAACAGGTAGATCATTGAATTCTGGTAGCCTCCATGTTCTATGCTGCCCTGCAAAAACCAAAATTTGTTCTTTTTGTCAGGTTGCCCAAAGTTCTTAAAGGTAGATAAGGTGGTCTCCGATCCGTTGTTACTGGTTGAGATTGATGAAATGCGCAGAATGGGAAAAGGACCTGGTTCAGTTGAAGATTTTACCGGGCTAGATGATGATGAGTGACTGATGAAACTAATCACAGAATTTTTATTGTGAATTTTGATAGAGTTAAACCTCCAGCTCCACCAGGATACGTGCTTATCACTTCTGCTGTTGATATGTGTGTGTGTGTGTGTGTGAGATCTGTACAATCAGGAATTAGCGTGATAGTCTCCGCATTCTAGACTGTTGTTTGAAGTTGCTGCGACTTGCGAATCTGCAACATGCAAAGGCCAATCATGAGTGACGGTTCCTTAGTGCATACACTTGAAGATCATTGGTAAACAACTCCATCGCGTAGTGGGGATGACACTTTAATATCGCACATAATGATCATCAACCTGTGACTAGATTTGCCATTTTCACAAAGCTACTAACATTTAATAATTTATCTTGGATGACATGGAAAATCGACTTTTGCACTATGACTATAATTTATACACGTACACAGAAGATCTAAATGAGTCGTGCTAATTTTAGTTTGGGAGCTGTTCAATTCTTTTTACTTTTTTATATTTTATAACACTCCATGGAATGTAATCAATAAAGAAGTGTTTAACTTATAAATAACTTTTATAATGCATGCTTGCTTATTTTGAGCCACTTTTGAATGTTAAATAACTGTAGTATTAATATAGAATGACGTCCAACGTTACACAAATTAGATCCATCATCCATGGTTGATGTGTTTGAGGTTTTTTTTTTGTTTTATTTTTTTTGTGTTTTTTTTTCTGGGGGGGGGGGTGGTGTTGTCAATAGAACTTAATAACTAGTTCTTTGTTATACATGCCAATAGCGTGTTAAACTAGATACTTCCCAAGCAATGCTCGAGCGAGATTAGTTTTTTTGTAATATTAATTATACCAATTTTTTTAACATTTAAATCTTGTCGAAATTCATGAAAAACGTAAATGAAGGAAAAATTGCATGCAATTCAACATATATATGAAGATCACAAGATTAATAAAAAACAATGAACTAAGAAGGATAAGAATGAATAATGTGACTTACAAGGTTTAGGAGGAGTTTGTGAACCACACAAGAGCCACTTTAAAAAAAATATTTCTATGTAAGTTGAAATAAAATTTTTTGTAAAATTATTTTGAAAAAGCTAATCTAAATACTTTTATAATAGTGACATTTTTTTAAAGATTAATATAATTTTTGGTCCTTCAAATTTGTTGTCATTTTGCTTTTGGTTATTCAAATTTCAAAAGATAAGTCTTGGTCTCTCAAATTTTTTTATTTTAAAATATTAGTCTTTATAATCTAATAAAAATATAGATCATGTTGCCTCTTCAAGAACTAAAACCTATAGTTTGAAACTTGAAAAACTAAAACCAAAATAAAGGCAAATTTAAGGGATCAAAAATTATATTAATATATTTTTTAAATAAAATTACCTAAAACTAAATCATATCGAAGTACTATTATGTCTGATTGACTAATTCTCTCAACATTGACTAATTCTCTCAACATAATTTTAATTTTAATATTGATATTAATTTTAGTATATTGTTAATTTGTAAGTAATGAGGATGAGAATGCCAGCGGGGATTTTGTGGGGGGGGGGGAACCAAGAAAAACATAAATTTCCGTCCAACGGGACGATTGCATGTCGATCCTCGTCCTCCACAACTCCATTACTTTTCTGATATGTGTCCGCGCACAAGCGAGTGATATCGATAATGGCGATTTATAGATCACCTTTGAGCAAGGTTTTCTCGCACGGTTTAGTTTCTGGGTCGCCTCTTAGTCTTATCCCGAACCATCTCTCGCTTCACAGTACTTCACCCCGTCCGTTGCGGTCGCTCACCCTCTTTGCCTCTCTTTCTACTACTTCCCACGATGCATCTTCTTGCAAGGCTGATTTTCGCTGGAAACCTATGTGCTTGTACCACACGCAGGGCAAGTGCACCAAGGTATAAGCTTCTTTCACTGCCCATTTTTGTATTCCCCATCTACATTCTCCAGCGGAGGCTGCGTTGAAATCTTTGTTGGACCTCAATCCTGAAGTTGTTAGTGATAGATTTTTCTGGGGTGTTTTTTCCCTTACCCGTGCTTGTTTGTTTTGGTTTCTGGAAAATTAGATTATGGTATGCTAATGTCACGTGTGGTACTTATAAACCTTCGTTTGCGTGCCACGTGTTTGATAAATTGTCTTCAAAAGTTAATCATCGATTGGACTTAGCTGTGTAATCGTCACCTTACTGTATTTACGAAAATAAAATGTCCGAAGTCGTGTCTCGATGAGATGGTTTCCTTAGACCGGTCAGGCCTTCTCAAGTTCTTGTTATTGTTCAATTGCTCAGTTGTGAGAACTCTCTCTCAATTTGGACGTAGCTTAAATTGTTTACATTCGGTGATTCCAAGGTCAGCACTTTCCTGGAGAGTGAACCGAGTGCCATCAAATGGACATGCCATTGTCGTGCACTCGATATATTAGCTTGATTTTGCACTACCATAGTCAATCATATGCTTCGAACCAGAAATGATAGTGTTGCGGAAGGCTTGTTAGTTTCGTTTAATCGCGATGATTCCTCAAAACTATCTTGCCATACTGATCTGGCATCATGTTTAGTTCCTAAATGTTTAGTAAATATAAGAGTAAATTTTTGAAGAAAACTGTTGATTTGAATCGATTAGAGTATGATTGGTTCCTGGAACATAATTCCTGCCGCATAGGAACTGAAAAATCTGTCCCTGCAGAAAGTTTAAATTTTGTATAACATTGGTTTTGTCAATCCAAATTTGCAGACTGACGATCCTATTCACCTAGAGAGGTTCAATCATGATTGTTCACGGGAGCTTCAATTGAATACCGCTGATTTACACAAAATCTGCTCTCAAAACTATGACTTTTTCCTCGTGCTTGATTTAGAGGGTAGGGTTGAGATTCTTGAGTTCCCAGTTCTAATGATTGATGCAAAAACATCGGAAGTTGAAGACATTTTCCACAGGTTTTAATCTGCCACCTTATAGCATGTCTAGCAGGGTAAAGTTGTGTGACTAGTCGCGATGCTTTTTTTATATTTAGTTATAAATTGCTATTTATTTTGCAACTTTAATAGTTCTAACAAAATGTTCAATGTTAGAGGAATAGCTTGTGCACATGCATTTCTTGGAGAGTTGTAGTGATGCTAAATACAACCATTATCAAGTGCTTTAGAAATGCTCGATTGGTTAAATGCAATTGTGGGTTCTTGATTTGGACATTTAAATACAACAGCTGGATTGTTTGTCTAGCACCATACAAAGAGATTAACATAAATCCATGTTGTTTCTTGGCGTAACTTGTTTTAACTTACAATGAACATACGAGGGAAGAACCTTCATTTTTTTAAAGATTCATTCAACTTACAATCATTCTTTTCTGCTTACCAGGTTTGTAAGGCCCTCAAAAATGAGCGAGCAAAGAATAAATGAATACATTGAAGGAAAATATGGAAAATTTGGAGTTGATAGGTATTTAGTTTATTTTACTTTAATATATCCGTATTCATACGTGCATTTTGCATAAATTCTTAACCTTTTTTTGACAGCTTCTCTTCAATTTGTTGCAACAGTCCAGGATACTTAAGATTTCGGCTGTTAAATATTTAGATGTTAAGTTTATTATAAAGCATTGTTGTTCTGATTCATTCATGATACTCTTTCTTTTTCAAATTTGATTGTATATATTTTTTTTTGGAAGGGTTTTTTGAACATTGCAACTGGGAGATTCATAGAACATTTTTATTTTCAGGGTTTGGCATGACACAGCCATACCATTTAATGAAGTTGTTCAACAATTTGAGGCTTGGTTGGCACAGCATCATTTGTGGATGGGCGGAAAACTCAATCGAGCAGCATTTGTAACTTGGTGTGTTTCATCAGTATCCTGTTCACCCCACCGTCTTTCTGGTTTTCTTCTTATTATTCATATTTTATTGTTTTCCATGTGTTCCTTAGTAACTAGATTCAAATCCCACGGGTGAATGCGTGTAATGGTTGCAAATTTCGGTCACATTGATTTATTTGATAGAGAACCTATTATTTCCTTTCTTTGGGCCCGCAAGAACCTGTGCGATTTCCTCCCATATATAGATCTTTTTCTCTCACAATACATGCCATTCTTTTGCTTTTGCAGCGGAAATTGGGATTTGAAGACAAAAGTCCCTCAGCAATGTGAAGTGTCAAAGATAAAGCTCCCTCCTTACTTTAGGGAGTGGATTAATATAAAAGATGTCTATCTGAACTTTTACAATAGAAGGGTAAGTTTCAACATTTGAAGAACTACGGATAGTATACAAGAATACTAGCTGTAATAGAGCTGCTACAAAACATGAAAAATTACAAGAAGCAGTGAGGCTAAATTCTGAAAATAAATCAGGAACTAAAACAGGCTAGAAAAGAGAAGAAAATGCCCGAACTAATTCCTGCAAATAACTAGATGATGGACAATGAATAGGATGAGCTGTCAACAAGACCCTGATTTGTTAACAAGGTAGATTGACCCTTGATCCAAATGTTTTATTTTTAACGAGAAATTAATTATATAACTAAATACATTTTCCCATGTATTACGCAGAGTCTAAGATAAATTGCTATATTCATTATTTAGAAATACTGTGACTAATTATTGTTTTTGTATGATATATTGGTCCATTTTAAATTTCTTTGGTAATGGATAACAGGCCACTGGAATGGTTACAATGATGAGGGAGCTAAAGATACCGTTGTTGGGAAGTCATCATCTTGGCATTGATGACACAAAGAACATAACAAGAGTGCTACAGCGCATGCTTGTAGATGGTGCATTCATGCAGATTACGGCAAGGAGGAATCCTAATTCTCCTGGAGATGTCAACTTCTTGTTCAAGAACCGAATCAGATAGTGTAAATTTAATTGTTGGAATCTGTTAGTTTTTTAAACTTCTCAGGAGAATCTAACAGATTTAATGGTTTAGTTCAGTTAAGATCTTGATTTTATTCAAGAGAGTAATTCCATATTGCAGTTATAGCCTTATAGGTTTGTAGAGTAGAATTACAGGGATGACTGTGATTCTGGGAACTTCTGCAAGGCCGCTGATATTTACAAAAGGACGTCCGCATTTTGTCAAAGCACCATATTAGGTCAAGACTTACTTGTATTTGATTCTTTATAAAATTAAAGAAACGAATAATATGCCACAGAAGAAACAAAAATTAAAGCAAATCTCTTTCAAATATTAAGGTGTTCGGTCGCTCCCCCCCCCCCCCCCAAAAAAAAGAAAATCAATATTCCATCTTCCATGCTTCAATTTTATATATAACACTATTAGATCATATTTAAATATTATTAGATTTAATAATTACAATAACTTATTTTGTATAATTTTTATTCATAAAACTCGAAATTTCAAAATTTTCAAGAAAAATTGACTTCATTTCGCTCAACTAAACCATCATTAATAATATTTGGCGTTTTTAAAGTTTAACCGCAAGTTCTCTTTTTGTTGAAGTTGACCTCTCAAATACATTTAAAAAACATGTGAAACAAGTAAATAGTAACTAACTATTTAAAATGTTTTTATATTAAAAATATCAATTAAAAAATTAATTACCGTGAAGAAGATTGCTATTCAACTAAAATTAAATTGATTGATTGATGATTGATTACAAACAGATGCCTCTTTTTAAATAAGCGATCTAAGTTCAGTGTTAATTTATTTTTTTTAAAAAAGTGGGCATAACGACTAAAAATAATGGAATAATTAGTAGGAAGAATCAAGATTTGAAGGTGCATTGCAGATTCTTGCAGGCCGTTTAGAGATTCCTGAAAGTTTTCTAAAACTCAATGGCAAATCTATAATGTTATTGACTTTCAAGACTTTATTCTTCTCCCAAAATTAACGGAAGAAAAATCACACTAAATGGTCAACTCAGAGTCAATCATATTAAAATAATACAATTTAATTAAAAATAACAAAATATAACAGTAATAGTCACCAATAACAAAATAGAAGGAAATATAACAATAGCTTAATTATAATAATAACAAAGTATAATGACAATGACAATTTTGATCATTATAATTCATTAATAACTACTAAAATTAATAATTATTGATACCAAAATCGTCATTAAAATTCATTCAAATCCATAGTGAATAAGATATTAAGAACTGAATGAGAAAAAATAAAAAAAAAAAGGACGAATATCAACATAATCATTTAAATCAATTCATTACCAGTTCATACCGGTCCCCCTCTAACTTAACTAGTTTGACATCGGTTTAACTCCTGCCTGATTCAACGCCTAAATCAAACTAGACCACTGGCATGTTCACTAATTTTCGGTTGAATCAGCTGGTTCAGTCCATTTTTATTCCTTGCTCAAAATTTCTCTCAAAATACATATTATCTTTAGTCCTAAATATAAGATCTAGTCCTAATTTTTTTTTGTCTCTCATATTTATTCATGTTTTCACAAAGTAGTCCTTATGGTGATTATACATGTTAAAGGATTTTTATTTTATTACACATGATTAACATGAGTATTTTAAAAAAGATAATACACATTTACTACAAAATAATTAATTTTTAATATTTACAAATTAGTCATCTAGTTTTTATATTAAGAGCCAATATAGTATTTTATAACGTAATATATTTTATTTAAATTAGTTATATTTTTATGTAGTTACTCTAACTAATTATATACTTCTTAACTAATCAATCTAATTTCTCTAACTGATGCCCTTTATCGAAAATAATTTTAATATTTTATAAAATAATTAACTTCAACTTCACTTTATTGACACTTTATTGATTTGTATAAACCTATTATTAAATATTCACAATAAGAAGTTATGAACAGGAAGGAGGTTTTTTTTTTTCCTCTTTAAATCCTTATGCACATCTTTCTAAATTTCATTGCTCTAACCTCGGGAGTTTTTCTTTTGTGTGGGGGGAGAGGGTGTCATTGTGGGAGAGACAATAGAGCCACTTGTCAAAGTGCCGAATGTGTAGAAAATAGTTCAGCAAATGTTGAACAACCTATTACATTTCACCTGTTTCAGAAGTAATGACACATTTTTGCTCATTTCCCCCATTATAGATGCATCACATGTCATTCCCTTTAATTTTGTCTCATTATAATTGCATTTAGAAGACACCATCTTACCACAATACAATTCAATTATAATTTTTTTCCCGGGAAAAAAACACAGACACACACACAAAGTAGTCCCCACCAATTAAAAAAAACAAAGTCCATGTAATTTTTGAATTTTTAAGAGAGCCGTTGCCCTTTTTAAAAAAAAAAAAAACAGGAAAGCAAGCAGCTCACATTCCTCCCAATGCCCTCCCTCCAATTTGCATGTTGGTGTCATGCATTGTTTTTGCAAACTCCTATATTTGGCGGCAATACTTAGTTGTCTCAAAAATAAATTACACAAAATTTAGTGAAAATACTCCAATTATTGTGTCTATTGCAATTCTCTCTGCCAGCGCGTGTCTTTACAACCCCGTGGTATTCGGCTCATCAACGGCCCAGATTTCTTCTTTCTGACCTAACCTCGGGGTCTTCATCACGCAGCTCTCACGCGCGTGTTCATCAGCTCTGAGAATATCAGCGAAAACCCTCTCTGTTATTCAGTCTCACGCCCTCGCCTGCCCTGGGAGTAACAGCAACACAGCAATTTCTGAGAAGAAAAGCCCTGAAAAAAAATGGATGAAAGCTTTTGGGAAACCATACGGAAAAACCCTGTCGTCATGGAAGCCCTTTGAATCCTGGGAAAACTTCAGAGCAAAAGCTTCGCCAATTCGATTTCTAGGGTTTCGGTTTTTCTCTCATTTTTTTCTTTCTATCTTGGATCACCATGCCCGCTGTAACTTGGGTGTGTGTGATGTTTTTCTTCTCAATCAGCGTGTAGTTGATCGCCCAATTGGACGACGAAGACAGTCGATCAATACCTTTTTGCTACGTCTGCAAGTCTTTAGCTGTAAATAATCGTATATAAGCTCGCAGATAAAAAAGAAAAGAACAAGAAACCTGGGTAGATAGTGTTGGCTTCCCTGTCTTGACATGCGATTATCGCCCGCTTCCGGTTCGTCATTGGACCAGAGGAGACTTGATCGATCGGGGTCGCGGCTTCGGAAGAAGCACAAGAGGCTAGACGCAATATGCGAAAGGGAATATAATCGGAACCATAGTGAATTGAATGATGACGGTGATGGGGCTGGTACTTCGGGCGCTGATACAGAGCTACGCCGCAGCTCAAGGGTTCGGCGAGCTCCAGTTGTGCTCGATGCCTCTCCTCCTCCCCTAAGAAACGGCGGAAGTTAGGTAAGAATGTAATGCTGAGTAGTGTGAGCGATGATAGGAGCCCAGCACATGCGAACCAGAGTCCTGGGGAGGTAGAGTGTCCAGGAACATGGAGTTCAAGGTTGAGATCCAGGGTTAAAAATGTAGGTTTCACGGTGAAGGGGCAGAGGGAATCCCCGAGTGGTAAAAGGAAGCTGTTTGAGGATATGGACGATAGCAGGGACAATGGAAAACCGGAGGTTCCAGAGATTAATAAGAAAGAGGAATTAGAAGGTGGGATGCCGAAGGTCGTTAAATCAAAAAGACCAGGGAGGATCAAAGCAACAAAACATGCTGAAGAGCATACACATAATGAGTCTCATGGCAACTTGGATGAGAGCAAGAGTCAAGAAGTGGAGCTTATTTTGAGCCAAGATGAGGAGGATGCTTCAATTTCAGGATCTAAATTGTCTGATGAGAATGTAGTGGAAATGGTGGATGGGGATACCTCTCCAAAGATGGAAACCAGCCAGAGAACCATATGTGATAATTTGCAGTCACAGGAGTTTAATGGTAATGTTGAATTGCCTCCAGTGTTACATGTAGATAAATCTGTTGATCAATTGGAGAGTGCGAAAGAAGGTGAAAATAGAAGAGACGCTGTAGAAATTGTTGAGAATCTGACAAAGCAAGTAGAAAATGAAGGATCTATCAATAAGGAATCTGCAGCTGACGAGAAGACCTTGCAAGATGAAAATATTGTAAAAATAGACAAGCCCAAACAAGCCTCAAATGATATAACTGACCAACCACGTATTAGAGAAGGCAGAAGGTGTGGTTTATGTGGTGGAGGGACTGATGGTAAGCCTCCAAAAAGGTTAGTTCAGGATAATGGTGAGAGTGAGAATGAGGCATATAGTGGGTCATCAGCATCTGAGGAGCCTAATTATGATCCTTGGGATGGTTTTGGTGATGAACCTGGCTGGCTTGGGCGTCTCTTAGGTCCTATTAACGATCGCTATGGTATTGCTGGGATATGGGTTCATCAGCACTGTGCTGTTTGGAGTCCAGAGGTCTGTTTAAAATCTAGTGTATTTATAATCCTGGTTTGCATCATGAAACTCTGCATATGTGGGCTTCACATGGGTTTAGTATTATAATTACGGCTTAACAGGACTGATTTGCTAAATTGTTACTTGTAAATTATACAGCAGATGACGCAGGGCTAGCTGACTTCAGGAGATGCGTGCTTAAAGAAGACAAAATGTTAACTTGATTGTAATTCTTAAACTGAAGTTATTTGAGGATTCTTAAGCATAGCTTTCCCCTTCTCCTCCATTGGCTAAAACCATGGGTTCTTGCATTTTCTGTGATAAAAGCTCCTATGTTATGTAATCCTTTAATTTATAGGTGATGTTTCGATGCAAAGGAAATTACTTATCAATGTAATGACTACCTTAAGAAGCTCATTAGCTGAATTCTAAAAGAGAATCCATGAAAGTAATTCTAGGTCAATGGATGAAAATCAATTTGAATGTTTCACTTGAACCAAATACCCCCAAAAGCAGTATGTATACATATATGGCATAGAATCATAAAGCTGCCTAAACCTCAGAAGCTAATCAGGAAGAAGTTCTCATAAAAGTTCCTTCCAAATGGATGTGGCTTCCAGGCTGTTGTTTCCAACTTTAAATCATAAAGAATAGAGGGAAGATAAAGAATTCTTTGGAAAGCCTTCATAAGCGGAGGCTTATGTTATATATTTGCAATAGAGTGGAGGTTGGATTGCTTGAAATACAACTGGTGCGGGACTTTATAAGTGTAACTAAATATGGAAGATATACTGTTACTATTCAAAATAACTAATGATATTCAGACACTACATAATCATCATAGTAGGATTGAGCTTGTACTTAATTTCTTGTTCGCTATGACATGCTTTTACAGGTGTATTTTGCTGGCTTGGGATGCTTAAAAAATGTGAGGGCTGCTCTTTGCAGAGGAAGGGCATTGAAGTGCACACGTTGTGGGAGACGAGGGGCTACTATTGGTTGTCGGGTTGATCGGTGTCCAAAGACGTATCACTTGGTTGGTCACATGTTCTTTGTCTAAGGATGACATGCGCAAATATACTGAATTTTCTTGATTTTGCTTAAAATAGTATTTCTTCTTCTGCCAATCGGTTCAGAACTAACATGAGGCCTATCTTTTTTCAGCCTTGTGCAAGAGCAAATAGTTGCATCTTTGATCATCGCAAATTTCTTATAGCCTGTACAGATCATAGACATCTCTTTCAACCCCAGGGTAATCAATATTTAGAGCGGATAAAGAAATTGAAAGCTAGAAAGATGAAGTTGGAGGTGAGAAAGCTTTCAAATGATGCTTGGAGAAAGGATATTGAAGCAGAAGAAAAATGGTTGGAGAACTGTGGTGAGGATGAGGAATTTTTGAAACGTGAGAACAAGAGGCTTCATCGTGATTTATTGAGGATAGCCCCCATATACATTGGTGGTCCTGACTCTGACGGTGAAAAATCATTTCAGGGTTGGGAATCTGTTGCTGGGCTTAAGGATGTTATCAGTTGCATGAAAGAAGTTGTCATTTTACCTCTGCTGTATCCTGAGTTCTTTGATAATTTAGGTCTTACACCTCCAAGGGGTGTTCTTTTGCATGGATATCCTGGGACAGGAAAAACTTTAGTAGTGAGAGCATTGATAGGTGCGTGTGCTCGTGGTGATAAACGGATTGCATATTTTGCTCGTAAAGGTGCGGATTGCTTGGGGAAATATGTGGGTGATGCTGAACGCCAACTGAGACTACTATTCCAGGTTGCTGAAAAATGTCAACCTTCTATAATATTCTTTGACGAGATAGATGGATTGGCACCAAGCCGCACTAGGCAGCAAGATCAGACACATAGTTCTGTTGTGTCTACACTGCTTGCTCTTTTGGATGGTTTGAAATCTAGGGGTTCAGTTGTAGTCATAGGTGCAACAAATCGTCCTGATGCTGTTGACCCAGCACTTAGGCGTCCTGGAAGATTTGATCGTGAAATTTATTTTCCATTGCCATCAATGGAGGACAGAGCTTCCATTCTCTCGCTTCACACACAGAGGTGGCCAAAACCGATCACTGGATCCTTACTTGAGTGGGTTGCTAGAAAAACTCCCGGATTTGCTGGGGCAGATCTCCAGGCTCTCTGTACCCAAGCTGCCATCAATGCTTTGAAGAGAAACTTCCCTTTGCAAGAAGTGCTGTCTGCAGCTTCAGAGGAAGACTCTGGTGGTAAGCGCCTTCCTCTTCCGTCCTTTGCGGTGGAGGAAAGGGACTGGTTGGAAGCTCTATCATGTGCACCTCCTCCATGCTCCCGGAGAGAAGCTGGGAATGCTGCAAATGACATAGTATGCACTCCTCTTCCCACCCACCTCAAACCTTGTTTGTTACAACCATTATGCACTCTGCTTGTATCTCTGTATCTTGATGGACGCCCATGGTTGCCACCTCCTATGTTTAAAGCTGTAACAAAGATTAAAAATGCTATGATTTCTGCTCTGGACCAAAAGAAAATTTCTACTGATCAGTGGTGGTTGCATGTTGATGATTTTTTTCAAGACACAGATTTTGTTGCCAATTTAGGGAGGGAACTCACCTGTGCTGGCATTTTATCTGCAAATGATGGTCATGATGCTGGTTCTTGTGATACTGATGGTGAGGTGAAACTTGAACCTTCTAGAATGCACCATGTCAGCACATGTAGTGGTTTATTATCAAATATGTCATTTAAGATGATGAAGAAATCAGGATTTCGGATATTGATTGCTGGAAATCCCAAATCTGGTCAGAGGCACCTTGCTTCCTGCCTGCTGTACTGCTTTGTTGGTAATGCTGAAATTCAGAAGATTGATATGGCAACTATTTCACAAGAAGGACATGGAGACGTGGTACAAGGAATTTCACAAATACTGAGTACGTTTCTTCCCATCTAATGTTGCTTTTTGGCATTTCAATTTTTGCTGATAGATGCCTGAAAAGGAGTTTTGCAACTGAATGAGATTTGAGAGTACTATCTTGTAGCCTTCAGACTCCATGAGCTTGCGCTATGTGTGATTAAGAAAACTGGGCATAAGTGTATTGCATAGAGTTTAAATGTGGAAGGTCTGTTGCTTAGGGACTAGAATGGGGTTTACTTTATGTAAAAATTTAAGGTCTCTAATTTTCAAAACAGAAGAAATGCCATGTACCATTGCTAAAACTCGGAGATCTATGTGTAATTTAATCTTGCCATTATTTAGAATTTGCAGATATCTGTCACCCACAAAAGTCTTCTGAGTTCTCTTTTACTGACAATAACATACCTATAATGTAAATTTTTATGTACTTAATATTTGATCATGAAATGATAAGTTGCTTCATCCTGTTTCTGCCACTATTGGAGCACATATCATTCCTCAACAATATCACATTGCGCTTCAGTGTCTACGGCATCACATACCATAACTTTTATGTCATGACAGTTTTCAAAGGCCAGGAATGCTAGGGGATTAAAAAGTTTTGAAGCTCAAGCCACTTCTTGCTGAACTCTAGTGTTTTGGATGATTCTTTAGCCACTTTTTTTGCTGTTTTCTCCTGCTTTTGCTTTATTGTGTGGCTTTATGAAAGTATTAATAATGAGCTCTATCGTAATCTAGATGTAGCATATTTTAACTCTGATTCTGAAATTTTCTTTTCACATGGCAGTGAAATGTGCGGGTGTGCAATCGTGTGTAGTCTTCATGCCAAGAATTGATCTGTGGGCTGTGGAGACTCATTTTCAGGTTGCTGAAAATTCTGTTTACTGCTCCATGAATGATCAAGTTTCTGAGATGGAAGAGGCTTGTTTAACACGGAGTCAGGTTGTTGAAAAGAAAAATGAATTTGATTCAAAGAGAAGGAAACCGGTAGATATGGCCCAAGGTCAAGTCATCTTAAAGGCTTCACAGGCCTGGATGTCATTTATTGAGCAGGTGGAGTCCATGGGTGCATCTACATCCTTGATGATTCTGGTACGGATTCTCATATTGCCTGTAATAAATAATTGCCCTCGTACAACTGTTCCCTTGATTTCTGCTCCATGTTTTTCAACCGTCTTTTGTCTTTGGCTTAATTCATTTCCTATTAGGAATAATAATCATGTGACTAAATCTTATAAACTAATGCTTACAGCAGTAACTATTGATACTTAAGATACAGTTATTTGTTCATAACATTACCAGAAGTTTTACTATGGTCAACAGTTTTTCACTCAATTTTACTTGGATTATTGAAGTGGGTTATTATGCATTACATATAATTTTAGAACCTCATATCTCAGCTTCATTTGCGAACAGGCTACTTCAGATATTCCATATTCGGAGCTTCCATGTAAAGCAAGGGAGTTCTTTTGGAGTCATCAATCGAGCTGCAGCCAGTCTGCTTCATTAGTGCAGACAGTGCCTCGTTTTTCTGTGCAGACTGGGGGGGACTTTAATCATGATGTCATGATCAATCTATCTGCAGTGGAGCTGATGAGAAATGTAATTGAGCAGCTGGTTCAATTGGTCCACAGAAAATCTCATTTGCATATTGGAGCCAGGAAAGGCACTTAACCTATGATTCAGTTCAAGGCTGTAAAGATATGACATGTCTGGGAAAAGATGATGGATCAGTCAATGGTGATAAGGTTAAAGTCCAACTTCCTGAACTCTCTACTAAAGTTCCACAGCCACCTAACAGTAGGCCACTGAAGCAAAAGTCTACCCTGTTGTTGGCAATATCAACATTTGGTTATCAAATTATTCGGTTCCCTCATTTCGCAGAACTTTGTTGGGTCACATCAAAACTCAGAGACGGTCCTTCTGCTGATGTAAGTGGGCCTTGGAAGGGTTGGCCTTTCAATTCCTGCATAATTCGTCCTGGTAACCTGCAAGACAAGGTGGCTAATTCTTGCAGCAATAGCAATATTAAGAACAAAGAAAAATCTGGTATTGTCAGAGGCCTGGTGGCTGTTGGTTTATCAGCATACAGAGGTGCATATACATCTGTTAGGGAAGTTTCTAGTGAGGTACGCAAGGTTCTTGAGATATTAGTTGGGACAATCAACACAAAAGTTCAAGCTGGTAAAGAAAGATATCAATTTCTTCTTCGTATTCTATCGCAAGTGGCTTATTTGGAAGATATGGTCAATAATTGGGCCTATTCCTTGTTGAGGTATTATTTTCTTTCTCCTATTAATATGCGGGATTGTTTAATTACTATATATTTTTTGTTTTGGGCATGGACTTGGATTAACAATAATCCCTACCATTTCAGTCTTGAGCAGGACTCCCCAGACGTGGCAGTAAAACGTACATCAACTGGTGTCGGGTCATTAAACGGCCATGAAAACCTACAAGCTGAAGATGGGGATTGCCAATTGGTTGCTCCCATGGGAGATCACGAGCCAGAGAAGCTGGAGAAAAAGTCCAATGTGATGTCCGCCAAGCCACCTGAATCTCTTGCCTTGAATAACACAAATGATAATGTGGATAATGTTGATCATGATGGCAATGGCAATGTTTCAAAAGGATCTCCACAAAATAGTTCTTTTTCAGATGATCATGTTAACAACCCTGCTGCCATGAGCCAGCTCGTTGATCCAGTTACATTTGTGGAGAATGGCACACTATCTAAAGTATCTAAATCAGGAACAACGGGAAATCCTGCAATGATAAATGGAGAAATTGGGCCTTTAGAAGGCTCAAAACTCGCTCACACTGTCTCTCTTTCAGGAAATGAAGAGTTCAGATTGTCAAAAGGCTCAAATGGATCCCCATCTACCCACTCTGTTGCCCTTTCTGATAATGAACTTCACAGTGCCTGTCAAGCAGATGGTGTGTTGAGATTTGAAGACTCCCGGATAGCCTCTATTACTGTTCCCAG